>NC_056475.1:30707625-30800125 GCF_008729295.1 Plectropomus leopardus | reverse complement strand
CTGACAGCTGTGGAGATCAATCTGGACAATATGGACAGATGACAGGTGAAATGCTCTGCTCAGGACACCATCGCATCATGATGAATTCAGCCCAGGGTTATTCTACAACACTACCCTTCCCCTACTACAACAGCGGTGTACGTATGTATGTATGTGCATCACAAACACATACACAAACACATGGAGAGTGTGAGTGTGTTGACATTTAAACCCACCAGCCTTCAATCTGGGAATCTGGGTATCATTTCTCCACTTTAATCAAAAGATGGGAAACATTATGGTATGACACGACTCCGTTGTGTCAAGGAAGATGGGTGGCGATGTGCTGTCTCCAGTGGCTGATTGTGTGTGCGTGTGTGTGTGTGTGTGTGTCAGTGAATGCCATTGAGGAGATGTGGCGGCATGGTTGGAGGCTGACAGGCGGTTAAGTGAAACCAGGAGAGATGGGATTGTGCTAGAGATGAGTGAAGTAAGGACAGCTGTGTGATCACTGTGTGTCATGGAGACATTAATTGATGACTAGTAAACAACCGTAAGTACTTTAAGATGTCGGACATTTCTAATGTCGCATGTGTTGCAGGCTTCATATGCTCCATGACTTTTCTATGACTTTGAGGCAATTTTTAAGGACCATACTTCTTATAGGTTTGTTTTCATTACTATATAAAAGCTTTTATTATAATGAAACAAAGATGCAGAGCAGGATTAGAACTGAACATTTAAATATAATTTAGGGACTGTTCATTATTTATGAAAAGGGAGGAGGTGGTGTAAAAAGGGAGAGGCATGTCAAATCATTTTTTATGCATTTATCATCATTTATCTTTTTTATTTGGCTTTACAAGAGGGGCATACACTTTTAAATGGCTGTATTTTGTATATATTTTACTGACCCAATTTTTGATCAGGGCCATTTCTTTCCTCTAAATTTGTTTTTTTTTTAAAAAAAGGGAATTTGTAAAGAAAATGTTTTTCATTATGGTAAAAACCCTGGTGTTTTGTGTTTGTATTACTTGCCCTGTTATCCCAGCATCACACTTGATCCATAATGCATCTGTGCTGCTTGCCAGCTGAGCGCAGAGCTCTGAGCCAACATGGAGCCCGGCTGAGGTAAAGCTGATTGGATATGGTGTGGTTATCACCACATTAACTTTCATTTTAACTCCAATGTTTCTCTGACTGCTTTCATCACAAAATGCTTTCATCACAAAAAGCTCAGAGAGGTGCAGGAATTCAACCCACCCTTGGGGAACAGCGGGCTGTGGAGCAACATGCTTTAAAGACACAAGAGCGGAAGAAGGACTTGGTTTTGGGGGACATGGAAGCAGTTTGTGTGGCACTGCAGGAGCAGACAAGGTCCATAATGATGCCATTTGGTCCTCCCCTGGTGCAATGCACACGCTGCATTCGGTCCTCCTCCTCTCTCTCAGAACTAGCAAGGCCAGATGTTGATGTTTGGATGCTTAGCTCAGTGTGTATCCACCAAGAGTCTGTAATCAGGTGTGTGAATGCAGAGTAAAGGCAATCTTTTCTCATCATAGCCTGAGTCTATCAATCCTGTTTTCCTCAAAGTTCATTCACTTCTGACAGCTTCCTCTTAGGATTTATAGCCCCCGTCTTATTCTAAGTGCTTCATTAGGTGTTACACATCTTTTAAGATGTAACTCTTTGGTGTTGAAAATGGGTTTCTCCATAATTAAGAGCCTGGTCTTGCACACCCTTGGAAAATGGCAGGAAAGGAGAGAGTGCGACGATGCTTGGAGTCAAAGATAAGAGCTCTGCAGTGAGAGAGGGAGAGACATTCATCTTGTTTTGACACAAAGACTGATAACATGTTGTGTTGGGAGGAGGGGGTGTTGGGGAGCAGTTGTCTACCACGCAGTAATGCTAATTGAAGATGTCGGACAACTTAACATGCTAATGTGACCCGAAATGCCAGTGATGAAAGAATGTGATGGAGAATTTTTTCCCCTTAGTGTGATCATATGTTGCTGTGTGTCTGACGGCAGCAGCTGGCTTTTTACCAGTGATTACAGAAACACATGACAGTGTATTCTCTGCTTTACATCAGCACTGGTACAGTGGTGGACAGCAGATGGTGAGGATGATAATGAGGCCTAAAAAAATAAAAGATGCTAGGTTTGGAGGGATTTTAAAATGACCATGACTCAGAGCGTGAGACAGGCCTACACATTCTCAGAGTAGAGTGGCGTTCCCACACTATGTCACAACCCTTTAGTGATGCTCCTGGTAAACATGTTTCACAGCGACATGACACACACACACAACCTGTCATCTATACAGAACCATCAAGCCTCTTAATAAGGATTACTGGTGAAGTTTGGAGGAAAATAACAGATCCCACCTTTGTCAAATGTCTCTCGTCTCCACGACAGCCATGGAGCAAAGCAGAGTTGACGTGGTACAGCTCTATCTGTACCAGCCCTCTGACTCTGGCTGCATTCCTAAATCCAATCTGACGCTCTGCACTAAAATGAGAGAGCTGTTGTTTGAAGCCACAGAGCATTCTATATCTCCATGAATTAGCCAACGGTTAAGTTCATCACAAATTCACTCAGTTTGATGCTTCGCTGCTCCTTCTGCCCCGATAGCGTGCCCAGAGTGCGGTGCTCTGGATAACTGAACAGTACATTCCAACAGCGCTCCAAATTTACCAGCGGGCCAGTTTGTGCCACAGAGTGCTGGTTGTGGCACTCAGAATGAGTGTTTCTGAATTATTGAAGGGAGCATTAGATCAACTGACAGCTGACTTTGAATTTTTGATTGGCTTTATCCATATTACGTCATACGGATCCGGGATAACCACGCCCAAATCAACCCAGCTTCAGGAAACTGTGAACATGAAAATATTTCAAATATGGATTGAGGCTAATGTCAGAACATTTCTGATTCTTTTTATTATGCATGTAAGACCTTAAATTACATATTAAGTAAGTTTTTGGTGATTTGGGTTCCCAGAGGCTTTAAAGAACAGGTTCCCCTATGATGTGTGTGTGTTAGGGTTCATTTCCAAATGACAAAACCAACATTTGTAAGAAAAAGTCAGATTCTTACATTATTTAAACTGTTACATTTTAGGCATAATTGATTGGCTCATGTTGACTTATATGATGGAACTTTCTAAACCAACATACTGACAATGCCTGACATTGCCTATGTCTTTTAGGCCAAGGATAAAGTAAAGAGTTAACCTACTAATGTATGTCGCCTAAGCCATGTGACAAACATACAGAGGGATGACTGATAAACATCCAGCCAGTTGTTAAACGGTAATTCTATCACGTCACCATACCGTACAGGGCGCCCTCAGCATCCTGTGATAACATCCTGTCTCTCCATCTTACAGAAGATATCGCATATCCTAATTAGCGAGCTCATGGTCCCAGAGAGAGCGAGTGGGTGTGGGGGCATCAAAAATAAACAAAAGAGCTCTCGGAGGCGGGAAGTGACAAGCAAAGTTCACTGTCCCCAGAGGAAATGGTTATTTTGCAGTTCGGCCACAGATATCCCCTCCAGCAATGGTGCTATCGAAATGTCCCCTGTTTTTGTCCACTGTGGATCTACAGTAATTAAGTAAGAAAGGAAAAAAAAACATCTAAAGACGGTGGCAGTAAATCAGCGTGTCTGGGATATTTGCTGAGTATTAGCCTCAAGAGACACTGAGAAAACAGAGGAGAAACTGTCCCTTGAGTATTCATGACAAGCTATCAAAGAGCTACTTGTGGGTGGATTATTCAGAGGGACATCCATCTCTGATAGAGTTAAATCTCTCAGCTCTGAGGAATTGTTTACGGAAAAATACCAATTTGCTCAGTGTCAGCTCTCTGTTGGCAGAGGGCCAAGAGTGACGAATGAGACCAGAGATAGACATGTCAGCCGGTCTATATTACAGAAATATCTTTACAAACAGTCCTGTTTTTTATATTGCTGCCTGGTTTAAGATGGTTAAACTCTTGTTGGATTCTAACGAGGGACATGAAAGCAAAAGAGTGCATTGTAATGGTGTCCATGAAGTTCAAACATAACTGGATTTTGAAGATCAGTGAGGAGCTGTCTGTGTTTTCTGCATTGCCTACTTGCCAAGCCTCATAAAAGCATTAAGACTGGGATAAAAGTGCTATTTATTTGCATGTTAACGTAACTGTGGCTTTGGAAGTGACAGTTTGGAGCTAAAGGAAAAGCCTTTAATCTGTGAGCAGATGCATCAAGTGTTCAGAAAGAAAACCTGACTTGACACTCAGAGGATTTAGTAGCAATTTCACCTTAAGGACACAAGTATAAAGTTCACTTTACTCCACTGACTATACTCAAGACTACAACACATTTTCCATGACCTGTACTTGTTATCGTCAGATAAAAAGGAAGATCATAGCTTAACTGTAGCCTGGTTTCCATCACATATTTGTACAAAATGTAAGTGATATTTTTGAAATGTCAGTAAAACACAACAAGGAAATGACTGCGTTTCCATTAAGTGATGTTCTGCAACTTCCTCTCTGGTGATAGCATTCCAAAAGTATGGCGATGGATGGTCAAAACATTAGCCGCTTTATTTGTATTGCACTAGCTGTCATTATTTCCAATCCAAGGCCACGTAGGCATGCTACGCAAGTGATAATATAAAGGCAAGCCCCTTATACATGGGAATGGTCATGTATGAGGGATTTCTGGGAGGTGATAGTCCACAGTTTCACATGCACAATTGTGTATGTGAACTTCCAGATGATCTGCTCAACTTTTGAAGAGTTATGTGATGCAATAACACCTCCTGTAGCTCCTGCTGCATCATGAGGGAGCCAGTTCCTACTGACAAGCACATAGCCATAGCATCATGTGACCTAGAAAAGCCAAAAGAGTGTTTCCACTGCAGTTTTGCAAAATATGGCTTTTTCAGATTGCCTAAAAATACCACCTCAGGTTAAAATTTTTTTGCGATAGATAGTTTTTTTTGTTGTTTTTTTTTTTTGATTGATGTGTTTCCATTTGGCGTATTTTTATCCGGAATGTCAATTTGCGCAATTTGAGTGTTTCCATAAATCCTAATAAAAAGTTTTAAGTCCTGAAGTGAGCTTAGGGGGGACAGAAACCTCACGTGGAGCAGAAGGGCAGAAGCTTGCTTGATCTTGATTTCAGTATGGATACAGACCATGAAAGCAGAGCCTGGTGATGAAATTTTGGGTTTGAAGCAGGTGTCAGAAAAGTAACCACAGGGATAACTGGCTTTTGGCAGCCAACATTCATAGCCATGTTGCTTTTTGATCATTGGATGTAGGCTCTTCCTATCACTGGAATTCACCAGGCATTGGAAGTTCACCCACTAATAGGTAAGTGAGCTGGGTTTAGACCGTCGTGAGACAGGTTAGTTTGACCCTGCTGATGATGTGTTGTTGCAAAAGTAATCCTGCTCAGTACGAGAGGAACCGCAGATTCAGACATTTGGTGTATGTGCTTGGCTGCAGAGCCAATGTTAGGAATCATTTGTGGGATTATGACTGAATGCCTTTAAGTAGGGATCCTGATGTAATGATATCATAGCGCCGCAAATCTTCAGTTGGCCCTGGATAACCGGGCTCAGTTGGCAAGCAGAGTATTCATGACCTGGCTGGGGTGCGGCTGCATGATGGTCGCCCCTCTCCAATCTCACACCGCATGTTTGCAGGGAGCCTGGTGCTAAATCACTTGCAAATGACCTGATTCTGGGTCAGGGTTCTGCATGTAGAAGGGCAGCTCCCTTGCCGTGCCCAAGGTCAGCTGATGTAGGCACATGAATAGGAAAAGTGGTTGCTGCTCATAAATGAACAGTATTAAGTCAAATGTGAGACACTGATATTTCCAGATTAAAAAGTACCAAAAATAGAAACAAGCCTTGAAAACAGAAAATGCCACTAAACATGGAAAATGCAACCAATCACAATCAATAACATAATAGTATAACAATGACAGGGGTCATGCTGCATGATGAATACTTTCTATTTCGATACTTTCAGTACATTTTGCTGACTATATTTTTTACTAGTGTGGCATTGTTATTTCTACTTGTGTAAATAACATGGAGCATATTGCAGTTAGACACTTCTAAAGTATTTCATGATACCATGTTTAACCTTCCAAGTCTTGTTTAAAAACATTAAATCACACTCATAAAAATCATATCTCTTCTGTTGCTGTCTGTCTCAGCCTGTCTGTAGTCCACTAATGTTATCACTGTGTCCAGGGGATTTTGTGGTTGTCACAAATAATTTTGGCAATAAACATAAAGCTTAAATGTTGTTGACTGTGTAGAGTTTGTAGTAAAGAGCCAAAGCACTGTTTGTCCTTCTGTGACGTGAGTTCAGGAGCGAGGTGTGGCTCATACTATATGTCAGAGCAACTCAGTCAGCTGTGCCATGTAATTATATAGTCTCATGTATGTATGTCACTGTTGGTGTGGCCTGCAGGGGGTTCAGCTGAGCTATAACAGACGTTTGTGTAAACAGTAATAGAATGAACTCCTGGGAAGAAAACTATATTTATACTGTAATTATTACTGTTGCTGCGGAGAATATAATTATCTCATTCCGGCCCCCATCATTGACATAAAGCCAGACATTACCACACTAATGACAATATAGACAATAGGGACGCTGATCAGAGTCCAGTATCCTCTTACTGCTCTCAGTGAATGGAAATCTGCACACAGCTCACTGCCACCACTGCCACCTTTGCTAGCTAATCAACAATGACCCAGCAGCAAGTCAATTCTGTTGTATTAAACTGAGAATCTATAAACCAGGCTCAGGATAACAGAATGAGTAACTGATATGCAGAAAATTTCATCTAGAAAGAGACATATGATTTGTTTTCACTTGTATTTGATTTAAACTCTACTATACTGGATTTTTTTTTCTTTTATAGGCCACCAAAAACAAGTAGAGAGGAAAAGAAGACTCTTTTTTAAGTCTGTAAAGTTGTTGGAGCTTATTTTCGTGCAAAATGTAACCAAAATAGTTATTGACAAAACTGAAACTAACTGGGCTGCCAAGTTGTTTTGTTTCCAAAGTCTGACTGTCTTTTTGATTCCAGTTGATTCCAGTTCCAAACTGTAAATCTGGTTGCTTTTTGTGTGCAATATAGGAAGGTGCTACGCTGCTGAAAATGGAAAACAGTGCTTTAACTATAAGTATTTCTCTTCACTTTGTCAGCGGCCATATATGGAATACTTAACACAAAGTGTTGCCACACCTGAAGCCTAACAGACAGAATTTAACCAAGACAGACTGGATATGGAATATTTGAGAAAAGTGAGAAAATTGTCTTTGAAAAATGAAAAAATGAAATTTAAAGAAACAATGACGTTTTAGGCAGGTGCAATTTAAGCATCATATCAAACATATTTAAACTATTTCATTTCAAATCATTACACAGGCCATTACCCAGTCCCCCCCACAGGTCGTCGAATAGGGATGCTTTGTTAGCGGCCCTTGTCATCAGATAGAGAGACGAACTGGGCAGCCTCAATTTTTGACACTTGGAGCAAATACTATTGTAGAATATAAAGATTAAGAAAATCTGCACAGAGTGGGAGGAAAAGAGGGGCACAGGTCATACAAACTTTGGACTTTTACCCAGGAGCCCACTGTTTAAATCCTGTGTCAAACCAAATGTCAATCCAGTTGTTTTAATAACATGTAGCATGTGTAGCATGCTTTGCTAGAGACATATGTGATGTGATTTATGTGATGTGACATTTATGGCGTAACATTACATTATGAAATGTTAGTAACGGACTTGAAATGGTGTTGAGCACATGCTTTTGTTGCCTAAATCTGAGGAAGTAAACCTTAAACATTTTTCACCGACATTGAAAGTTTATTTTGAAAAAAGACTGCATTTAACGAGTGGAAACTGTGTATTTCCTGTTAAAACTGATGTTCCTTTGAAGAGACACAGTGCATGTACTGTCAAATCTGACTAGTTTAACTTAAAATAACCTTGGACTGCCTTGAAAAAGTACAACAAATCTACCAGTACATCTTTAATTAAATATTTCTTTAAACAACACAGAGATGTGCCCTGAGCATGCTGAGTGTGAACGCATATCATATAGTAAGTATGCGAATACAACATAAAAGAGTGTAGACAGAGGTGTTGGTGTGGTAGCTCTCATCTCTGCTGCACTCATAGTAGATTGGGTTAGATGGCGAAGCGGCGAGGGCTCTGTGCTAAGCCTCAACACTCCTAATCCTATCAGTGTTCAAAGGCAGTGCTAAAGGTAAGGCTCCCCAAAGAGACAAGCACATCTGGTGCTGCGGTGGAGGGATGGTAGCAGCAGACGGCCTGGGAGTCACACACAGACGCACTGTGCATCATCATCCACCTGCTAACATGTAACTAATGAAACCTTGCTAGCAGCTATAAATAAGTGACTGACAGTAAACATGTCTGATGGAAATCAAACTCATGGTGAGAAATATTAGCTGCCTCTGCCACACTGTACACTGGCAGTCAGGTTGCACTGTTGTCAAGTGACATCAATCATAAAGCAAGCTGTCAGCCTGTCATCAGATGTGCTTTTGATGGGATCACACGAGTTGAAATGAAATGAGTTTAGTGTATCACAGTGCTCAAAGAGATACAGATTGGTGTCACTACCATTCAGTTATGCAGATTCAAATGCTTACAAGTCTAAGGCTAAGTTAAGACAAGAACAGCCCTTCTAAAAATAGAAAAAATCTTTCCTTTGCATCTTTAAAAAGATCTGCGGTTATATGGTAACATTGTTAAAACGATCCTCATGTACACAGATCCACAGAAAAAAGTAATATTCCTACATTTGCTATCTTATTGTGAGCCAGTAATTTGTGTATAACCTTATTAGCAAAGGCTGCAATCATGTGACCAATGTGCCAACAGGAGCACAGAAGGAAGTAGTCCCTGTTATGACACAAATTTGGGTGTTAGACGGTCACAAAACACAGGACTTTCTCCAGGAGACTCTTGTTCGGAACCATGTGAATTCTGAGGCATGCCTTCACCATGGTTCTTTTCTTGAATTAAACTAAATAACTTTAATCCCTTAAACTTAATGTGTCTTTACATTAATTTTGTAACTTTATTTTAAGTATGTAACAACATTCGTGGGGCACTAATTCATAGGATATCACACAAACTGTATGAGAATAGGCTACGTTGCTTAGTTTAGTGTGTTAGCATGCTAACACTTGCTAACTAGCACCAAACACAAAGTCGAGCTTAAACTGCAATTCTCAAGTATTTCATGCAGAACCAAAATTGATTTCCTGGACATATAGAGAATCACCAAAGTTATTACAAATGCTCCTGAGGGTAACATGAATTTCTGCACCAAATGTCATAGTATTCCATCCAGCGGTGTCGAGATTTTTTCAGTCTGGATCAAAGTGGTGAATAGACTGAAGGACTGACATCAGCAATCACACAGCCATGCTGTTAACATGGTTAAAAAAATCCAAAAGTTATCACTGCTATAATACATGCCATAAGCCTGTAGAGCTGAGTGTCATGCACTACTTGCAGAGTGTGATTTTGGCAAAGAGCAAAACTTTCAGCTTGTTCCCTGGTTGTCTTATCCATGCTAACAAGGATTAGCCTACTTAAAAGGAGCATCACCTATATTAAGAATTCCACTATGTTATTGCTGTGGTTTAGGAAAGTTCAGTCAGTATTTGTGAACTTGATCTACTCTCTCTCACAGGCAGAAATCAGAGAGGGAAGTCTCAAAATAACTCTCATGACATCACAAATCAACAACGCAAACACTAGCTTTTTGAGAGGGAGTTTTTCATTTTTACTAATATTTTTGGACTGTTTTAGACTATAGGAATAACATGTATGAAATTTGATAATGGGTGATGTTCCCCTTTATCTATATTCAATGGGCATCAGAGATACAGTTGGCAGGAGTGGTAATGGAGTTAATATTTTGCTCGTCTTGGCAGACGGTAAACACTGTCCTTGTGTGATCCTTCAGTCAGCAATATTATGGCAATCTTAAGTGTTTGTGTATGGCACTGTTCTAAAGTAAAGTAACAACATGCTTCAAAATCAAAGAACATAAACAGCTTGGTTACACACAAAAGAGGACGTTGTAAGATAGACACAGTGGAAAACACCAGTGGAAAAAACATAATGTCTGTGGAGGCAGGCCATATAAAGAAATGTTCGTAGTGATGTTAATTTTCCTTAAAGGGAGCCTTTCTAAAAACTTATTTATCCAAGGTCAAACTTTGGCACAAAGGGTTAAAGAGAAAATCTCTGCTTTAAAATCACAGTGAACTGTGAGACCAACAGGTAACCCATGAGGTTATGTGAGTGTTGGTGTGATGTGATCTGTTGTGTCAGGATGAACAGACGTCCCGGCTGCTGTGTCCTCAACACACAGACGCAGGATGAAGAAAGAACAGGGAGCGGCGAGAGGCAGAATGTCAGTGCCTCTCCCCACATCACTAAATGAGACAGTGCTGTGAGGTTGTTTTTTTTTGAATGAAAAAGGGCTGTACAACTGTCTCTGCGTTAAAACCATGTTATAGTTTATCATCAAATTAACTCATCAAATGTATGTAATACCTCTGGCAGCTCAGTCATTATTAGCAGTTCATTTTGCATTATGCAATTATGACTTTGAAATGTTTTTTGTCAATGAAAAAAGGGCACATATCTGGGATTGTGTGTTACTGGATGAGTTTCCATCTACTGAGAAACCTCCCTGATAGTTCAGAGTGCATCCTTGTCTTTTAGCATTCAGTCAGAGTGCTGGATTTCAATGATGTGGTGGATAGTTGTGCATAGAAACTGGTGAGTAAGAATTGCTTGTTTTAATGAAACACAGCTCACACTGTTTTAAGTTTATGGGTGTCAAATGAATAACACAAAACTTCATTAGGCTCTGTTATCAATGCTTGGCTGATTATTTTGACAAGCGTTCAGAATTCCAGTGTGTGACAACTTGACAGCTGATACAAGTGTCAGACTGATGGATTTGGAGGAAAAATGCACCACACTGGAACCACTTAGGTGCTGTCTGGCCGTGTTAATAACGCCGCCCGGCAGCAAATCATACTGCCACAAAAGGTGGCTTTGGGTGTTGGCATTTTACACTAAAATTTCTGACCATGCGGTGGTATTCATCTATTTTAAAATGAGAACAGGCTATAAATTTAAGTATTTTGTGTGCTTGCATAATGTACCTAAAGAAAGTACTTTGTGTATTTATGTTAAGTTTGTGGAGTCACGTATAACTACATTGACTTTTGGTTTTACACAGGAGACAAACAACAGTGTCCTGGGTTAAAATCCATGTTTGTTTTTTAGGGTTTTTTTTGGCTTGCTTTTTTTGCCCCATCCACCCTACTTCCACTTTCACTTTACTAGTGCTGCTTTCAGATGCCTTTCACAAGTATTTAAACCTTTGAAGCTTGAGCAAATTGGTGCAAAAAAATCATGAAAAAAGCTAAAGCTAGGGGAAAATCTCTGATAATTAGCATAGTTACATATTTGAAATTAGGCTACAAAATAATAGTGCATTAATAGGCCATTTCCTTTTTTAAAAACGTTTTTTATTTTATTTTTATTTATACCTTTTTTATATATTTCAGGTAATTTTCTTGTACTTCTAACTATTTTCTTTATTTTTTGGGTCATTTTTTCTTTCATTGCTAATTGCCTTCCTTCCATGTTTTTGAAAGAAATTGAATGAACTTGCTCAGGTCTCAATGGGTTAATTCATGTGTCCATCATGACAAAAGATACTGACTGACATTGTACTGGCATTTTTTTTTTTCGTGTTGCCAGCATGTAATTTTAAAACACTTGGTGCCAACCACCATGTCATGCTTTGTATCGTCCATGCATTTACATGAGATTGAGCTGGACAATGTGCGTTGTGCAGTAAAGAAAGATTTCTAAATGTGAGGAAGATAATTAACTCCAAACAGAAATTTCACTTGTTTGCAGCAAATAGTTTCGTCTGAATACTGATAATGTCAAACACATACATGAGCTATCATGACATATAATAACTGGTAGCTCTCTAATGTCAGTATTCTTTTAGGAGGAACAAAAAAAAGGAGAGAAAAGGATGGACCATCAAACTAACACATCATGCAGTCAGAATAAGGTTATTTTAGGTTGCATTCTTTTTATTAATGTAGATGTTCATATATATTTGACAAACTCCAACATTCTGTGCCAATGCTTCCCTCAAAAGTATCTCAAAGCTGACTTGATAACATCCATTCATGTACCATTACAAGCTCCTCCACATCATTAGTGAAATGAATAATGAAGGAAAGTAAAATGTCAAATTAAGTTAAATGTCAACAAACTATTTTCCTGGCTTGAAATGTTGTCCTACATGCAGATAATGAGCAAAAGGAACCAACCCCCCCCCCTATCCATTTCACTCGTCTGCTAGATAATGATAATCTTTTCTTCTTTAAAGAAGCACATGAGTTGCTTCCCCACACACTGACGCTCTCTTCTTCGTTAAAGAGATTCTTAGAAGCAGCCACTGTTTGATCCAGTTCTGGAGTAAAGACCTCAATACTTTTCCTTTCCAGGTAAGAGTTTTGTAAATCGAGCCATTGTATGCGCCACGGCCTGCTCCACTACCCAGAATCCCTCAGGACAATGGACAATGGGGTCAGACTCAAGTTACTGAGCACCAGTACACTCATGCACATACACAGAAACAGGAGACAAAGATTTCAGACCCCCTCTGCCTTCTTTCTCCTGCGACCACAGCAGGGATCCAGTTGCTGGAGGGATGGGCATGGCGTACATCATAATGGCTACACTAACAATCTCTCCTGCATTGAACTGCAGTGCAGAAACCTTCATGCAGCTTAATACACCAATCACCCAGACAAAGCAACAAAATATTGATCTGCACTCGCTGAGCAGCTGAGGTCTCTTCCATCTGAACGTGACACTAGTAGCAGACTCCACATTCACTTCTTTGCGTGTCACTCCTCATCAGATCCCCTTGTTTTTTTTCTCCACAACAGAGCCCGCAATTCACCAGCAGCCGTGTGCCTTTTGTATTGAGATGTGGAGAAGACAGAATGTATTTATTTATTTTGGTGGCTAAGCGTTATCGGTGGGATTGATCACTGCGGGCTGCAAGTGGTGCTGGATGGAGGGGAGAACGACGACAGGAAGGAGGAATGTACCAGAAGGCCTTATCTGGGAGCGCCAGGCTGCTGTGACGGGAAGTGGAATGTCAGGAGGGGAGAGAGGAAGTGAGCTAGGATGTAACGCGCAAACACACACATATAGTCAGGCGTGTGCAAATACACACATCCAGGCGAGCATGCACACAAGCACAGAGCCTTTCCTGCCTAATCGGCATTGCTGGAGAGATAGACAACTCCCATCTTTCTCCTGTCTCTGTGAGTTCACTTTTATTTCCTCTATCTCCCAATTCCTTTTTTCTCTTCGCTCTTCCTCTCTCTCTTCCTATTACCCTGCAACTTTATCAGCAGCTTTTAGACAGAATGAATAGAATGGGGGGACAAATAAGGAAAATGCAGCATTACAATGCTCAAGGTCTAGTGAATATCAAACAAAGGGAAGCTGTTTTGTTGACAGAAGTGGAAACAATAGGGTGAATGTGAGAACTACACGCGCAGATCGATATTAGCCTACCCTTGTGTTTAAATCAAGCATTCCTTACATCCATTCAATTCTGTTTTTACATGGCCATTTTCTTTTCAATCAAAATGATAAGCTTTGGTAACAGAAGTGGTAATGTCTAGTGTTTAAGAACCTGCTGTAGCAATGGCTAGAGATGATAATTAATCAACAATCAATTAATCAGTTGCTAAGAATTTAATTAAATGTGAAATTCATTTAAACAATGGATACAGTTTAAGCAATTGCTGTTAACACCGATCTCCAACAGTGCAAAACTGTATTTAATGTTAAATGATTTGGTACTGTAGCAATGCATTGGGTTGCTTCAATTGAAGCAACAGGATGCTGCTGTTTTACAGGACACTACAGTATTTTTGGAAACAAAGAGTTGTATGGAGAATTTGGAGCTCAGTCAGAAGTTTGATTTAGTTAGTCTTGTAATCCTGACTTCGGGCTGGTGCTTTTTGTTTTTAAGTCCAATTACTTTGAGAAAGACAGACAGAATTAATTTGCCATCAACTTCCAAGGGACTTCAAAAACTGTCATTTGGACAGCAGTTTTTCCCGAAGAGGACGGACAATTCAGAGGACCTGTGATCACATCAACACATCAACAAGACCTGGAATTGGTAATGAGAGGGTTTTTTTGCCATTATCTTGTTCATATTGCTAAGAATGTTTGATATCAAACTGATGAGAGTAATCAATTAACTGATATTTGTTTTAGTATGGGCATTTATAATGCTTTATAAGCCCCATTAGTCAATTTCTAGTTTACAACTAGTCAAGAGCATCCATAAGACCCTTGACAGTTATAATGCATTACAACTCACACCTATAGTTTTATGATTGTTGATAAAGTGCATCAGTAAGCATTATATGTGTTTATGAGTGTCGCCATAAAGCATTATGAAGGCATTATAATTCACTATGAGTGCCCTCATAATGCATTATAGTATGGTCTTTATACAAAGTGTTACCAAAACCTTTTAGTGATATGTGTTATTTCATTTCAATTCCCTGCATCCCTGCATCACATTATCTTTTAAATTAGTTATTCTTCCTGAAAATGGCCTTAATAAAAAAGTATTAAGGCCATTTATAGATAACAAATAGGTTTTAAAAGACAAGAAAAACAGACCAAGTGCATCACAGGTGAGTGGTTTAAGATGAGAGGTTATAGACTTACCTCATCTTGCATGTTGTGCTTCAAGCTATCTAAACCGTGTTAAAGAGCGTTTTGAGACCTGGCAACAGCTTTTTATGTGACACTCTCATCTTTTACCAGACAAGGCCTCAAAAGATTTCTTCTAACGACTTCACTAAATCCTGTCCAGCCCTAATCTGGGTTATTTGGCTGCAAAGGAAACTGTATGCTGCGAGCTTTCACAGTCGCAGTGGCATAAAGCCGGAAAGATACACACACATATTCAGGAGGCTGTGTGCATACACGCACACACACACACAAACATCCACACATCAACACACACACCTCTCGCTGACACCCCGGCGTCTGTTGGCATTTGTGCCTGTGTGCTGGGCTGTCACTTGCTGTGTGAAATAATGCATGGGCTCCAGAGCAGGGCCACTTTCTCCCTCTCATTCTCCTGAGTGGCCTGAGAGCCGGGGCCAGCTTTGTCACAACAAGCAGCTCGACTTAGAGTCCCCCTCAAACCAGGATCCACACCGCTCTGCAGACAGGACCAGTTAATGGAACCCACTGGCCCTTCTGACTCCATTTCCATAACGTAGAGAAATAAAGTAAAGGGGGCGAAAAATGGAGAGAGTAAGAGGGGTAGAGGGTTTAAGTAGACACCAAAACAGCAATCTGTGAACACACTGCAATTTGTGCTGACAGGGCAGGAACGACAATGACGCCTGACAGCACCATGTGATGAAAATAACAACTACCATGCATAATGCAAGACACTCTCCTTCCACTGAACCAAGCACTCTGGACTTTCCAGGACGCTGATGTCCCTCCTCAAAAGCCACAGGGACGTCACAGATTGTACATCTCCCCTCAAAGACAACGATCATCCAACAGCACTGAGCATCTACTGGGAGAAGGGCTTGTAATTACGTGATGGGCAGTGGTGATAGTGATATCCTGCTCTAGCCTCAGATGTGAGTTGTTTGCACTTGATCTGCCCAGTGGGTCCCAAGGGTGGCAGAAATTACCCTGTCATGTTGTTCAACTGTTAAACAAACAAATGAGCTGTGAGGAAAGGCAGAAGGTAAAAGCTTGGCCCTGAAGCAAGGAGATAGGATAGGATCCCTTTATGTTAGCTGATTATATGTGTTATACAGAGTGAAATATAAAAAATACTGTCAATCCTGTGTCCCTACATTTTTTGTCCACAATAATATATTATTATTTTTTTAATATATATCAGTCTCTTGGGGTGCTGAGATTCGGATTAGTCAGAGACCCTCAGTCGACTGAGAATGCTTCAAGTTGAGCAGTTGTTTTTTTCTGTGCAGTGTGCTTCTAAAGACATTTTGGTTTTGCTGCAGAGTGATCGCTCTTGACTTTTACACTACTCTTTTATACAGAAGAGCTGGGAACATGCAGACAGTAGCATGGAGGAGGACAGAAGAGAGACCTTGTGCTTTGAAGTGGCAAATTTTCAGCAACTTTTGTTTGATATCTAGTGTTAGCAAAAAATGTTGCACATTTATCACCTATTGTTAGTGTTGTTAGCTCCTGTGTTCAACAAGGTAAAATAACCTGTGAAAATGGAGGCTGGCTTTGAAGAGCGCATCGAAAAGTTTCAGTTTTCATTCAGTTCCCTGTCGGAAAGTACTGTCTTTTTGGGACGCTCTGAGCACACGACTAGATAAATAAGAGCTAGATTATTCTGTGTGAGTTGTTTGTGAACAAATGTTTTGATATAGTGTTGCTGTTGTTAAATGTGAACCCTTTTTGCTTCAGTACAACAAGAATTTTTTTCAGTTGTTGGATAATTCGTTCATGACATGTTAAAAAACCCAAAACATTTTCTTCACAATATTCAGTATAACACGTGAGTAATTGATATACAAATGGTCATTTAGGAGGTGAAGTATTCCTTAAAAAGAATATGGGCCAGGGGTGTAGAGTGTTGGGGGGTTGGGCAATGGCCCTTTCCTACTTATACCGCCTTACATCCAGCTCCTATGCTTGGACACACCCACTGTTGAACTTGCCCTATATTTTGATCTACACACCTGCAAAGATTTGTGACTGCACCTTGTACAGTTGTGATACTTTCACATTGACAACATTTGGCCACAGACAGACAGAATGACAAATAAACATCTAAAAAAATACTCAAAACTACCTCTGTGGTAGTTCCTGCTACAATAGTTCTCTCCAAGACCAGATCTTCTGCTATGATGACACACACACACATACACACACGCACACACACACACACACACACACACACACACACACACACACACACACACACACAGAGAGACTAAAAAGGTGAAAACAACACCAGCTGTAACCCTTGTGGCCTGCTGGTTAAAACAAAAAATCAAGTGGTCAGGTTATAATGTGATATTACACAGTGATCTTTATCTTGAGTCATGGCTGTATACATAAATGTATCTAAATACATGTGTTTTGGAGCAACTAGCTAACCCATCTGTCAAATTATATTGCTCCTGACATTCAGTTCATGGGTTCCAGTTTTTTACAGCAGCTAGCAGAACAGGGTCAGGGGTCAGAGATGTGGGTTTGATGTCAGTCAGCAAAAATTTTGTTTACATTTCCAGAAAAATGCAGTTGTGAAGTAATATATTTTAGAGTCATACACTAAAACACAAAGGATTGGACTTGAATTAACCCCACCCACTCCTTTACCAATTATATTCAATTCCATCTAACATTACCAATGTTAAAGATCCACCAAATGAATGAAATCAGTGTGACTCTAAAGGAACATCTAAACACAAGTCCAACCTGCCATATGTATATGCTGTAACTACTTGTTCTTTTGCTGCTGGCCAAAACTGGCACGAATGCATCTGAAAGTTCACCTGAAGCTACATCAACCAAAAAGTCATACACTGACCATAATATAAACATGACATGTGAGCATTGTAATAACAAAGACATAAAAAAAATCTGAACCTATTCTTTAAAACATGTTTTATATTTCATAAGCACTCTTAGGGAATCATCACTGGATAGATCGACTCTGATAGAAATCCTTTAATTCATACGTATACTGTTTGTAGTCAGGTAGGACTCCGTCCCATCATTAGCTGACACACTCAGTATTTCCTAACATGCTGTGATGTTCAGAGCCCAAAGGGAACCAAACAAAGGGCTGCTTTGATTGTTTTTGTAGCTTTGCCAATTCTTCCTGTCAGTTCCCCACTCGCCAAAGAAGATGAAAAATGGGTTAGAAGAGCAGCAAACAAACACAAGCATTTGTCTCGCAGTGAATAAGTTGCCCTGGCATGGTCTTGAGAAAACAACTGCCCACAAGCCCCATGGTGAAGTGTGTGTGGCGTGGCGTGTGCAAATATGAGACGATGTCTGCAGCCTGTTAGCGAGTCCTTCCGAGTGCTGGGGTGGCAAACGAACACACCAGGTTCTAATGAAGGGACCGTAATTCAAACGGACACGAGGCGGCCGCCACTCCAGGGGCTGCTGGGACGCGACTACAGCACAGAGAAAGGGGAAACAGTCCAAGGTGCTACTGTAGGCTGGAAATGAGCTCTTATGTAAGCAACATCCAATCCCTATAATCCCCCCCCCCCACACACACACACACACACACACTTAAATGTATCTTTGAGGCATTAATAAGTCATAACTCAGATGGTTCGCTCTCTTCACACCGGCTACCTCATTTACACAGGGCCAGTCAGTGAGGCCGAGGTGAGCGGCAGGCAATTTTTCCTCCTCCACCAATAAAACTGCTACAGTGTAACAGAAGTGTGTGTGCATGTGTGCGTGTGTGTGTGTCACAGAAACTGTGCGACACACTCAGGTATAGGTTGGTGCGAGCTATGCGCATGCGTGTGTCCTGTCAGTGCTGATTACACTGTGTATGGAGGACTCACTGGACTGTTTCTGCCTTCATGGGTGCCTGACCTGCTCTGATCGGGTTTCATCGGGGCCGGACTGCTCACAGGACTGGAACTACTCGCTTCAGTTTGGCTCTTTACTGGCTGCTAATTCTTGCTGCACCAGTGCATTCACAAAACCATTTTAAAGAGCATTTCTTTAGACAATTTAAAATCATGTAAAGGTAAACAAGGAGTAGGTGAGCCTGAATAAAATTAACTCGCTGGACATATCTGTCAGTTCACAGTTTTCATGAGCTTTAACCCTTTGAGTCCTTGATTAACATCAGTTATCTTTTGCTGCACTCAGATACCTTTCAGAAGCAACCTTTAAAAACCCATACATGTGGTTTGATTTCTCTAGAAAACTTGGGGAAAAAGATAATGAGTAGCTTGGCAAGAAATGTCCCACAAATTGCATTAAATAAGTAAAAGGTGACTTGACAATTACCTGAAATTTTGGAAGGAGAAGACATGTTGAGGAAACTATAGTTATAATTTTACATTTAAAATTATGTTGCAGGAAGAAAAAAAGCATGTTATTTAAATTGATTTAATTTTTTAACACTTTTTTCAGGTCTTTTCTTTTTATTTGTTTATTTTCATTTTCCTTTAACTTTTAACTGATATCTTTCTTATATTTGGGACATTTCTCACAGTGCTCATTGCCTTCTTTCCATGTTTTTGAGAGAAATCCAGCCAAGTTGTGAATTAAATGTGTAATTAACATGAATTCGGTTTGTGAGTAAATGAGAGTAACAAGTAAAGGATAAATAAAAACAACAATAACCTAGGAACACAATCTGTGTAAAATATGTGGTAAAATAACCAATAGTCAGTGAAAATTAAGTTTGTTTTGCTAAATAAAACCAACCCACCCCTTAAAGTAAAGAGGAATTAGCTCTCTGTATATAAAATAACATAATAGTATAATAAAATACATGGAAATAAGTCTAAAAAGCAGATTGGACAGCAACAGCTTCTGTTTACCGCAACTGGACAACTCAACTGATCGGTCACAGACTTTTTCTCCAGTAAAATAAGGATACATTACACTGTCACGTTTGTGACATGCAACACAAATATATTCATATGGGGGTCTAGAATATGAAACAAAATCAGATTTTTTCTGACACCAACATTCAGCATCACTTAAATTCCAGAGAAGAAAAGCAACTTTCCAGCAATCACCTCCTGTTTTTTTTTCACAGCTTTCAGACATCGATATCTTTTGACAAAATTGTCATCCAGTGAGTATAACCACAGAGGTAGCTGCAGAGTGGCGCTGCTCGTGTTCGGGAGGTATAGTGGCTGATGGGATCAAATGTACACAAATATATGAAGGATTATTTGATTGATTAATTGACTGATTTTAAAAGGGGCAATATAAAATTTAACAAATGATATGAAAAGTTTAATGATTTTTTTATATAACATATGAGTAGTAAGTTGTAATGTTGTGACTATGTTGTGGCCCTGTTTTTTTTTTTAATACAGCTAGAGAGAAATGGATCTGTGTGTGTGTGTGTGTGTGTGTGTGTGTGTGTGTGTGTGCATCCTCTGTAACTGTATGTTTCAACAGACATCATGAACTATGCCACTTCATTACTTACATGTAATATAGACACAGAGACACACACACACACACACACATGCACACACACACACTGCTGTCTGGTCAAGTACTTTGGCTTTGTCCGCCTCTCAGATTAAAGCTACCGGGCTAATTTGCTGCTATGTCGCAATTCCTCCATAATCCGGCTCTAATCCTCACCGACTCGATTAAACAGCCAAATCTCCAGCTCAGTATCTGGCTCTATCTGCCACGCTCTTCATTTGCGTTCCCTCTCCTCCACTTTCTCGCGGCCCGTCCTTTCTCTCTCTTTCTATGCCCTCCCCTCCACCTCCTGACTCGCAACGAAATCTCCTTTATCTTCTTTGCGTCGTCTGCCTCCTTCTCTTTCAGCCTCTCTGTCACTGATTTTCCACTCTCTTCTTTTTCACTCTTGCTCATTCTGTCTCAGTGTCCCCCAGATGCTTCTGCTCCATCCGTCTTCTGGCTCTGATAAAACAGGACCCGTGTTTCTGCCAAAGCAACTCCATCAGGAGGTCACCTTTAGAGGTGCTTCTCATACTTTTGCTTAAACTATGTCCAAAACTCTTGATGAACCGTTTTCTACATTTAAAGGAATATCTCTCTTTGGTTGAGCAGTTTTAAGTTCTGAGTTGGTCCATACGTGAACCTTTTATAAAGTCCTACTTTAATGAAAGTTGTTGAGCACATAGGGAGGAGCCAATTTTCAATTCCTTCATTTAAAAAAAAAATCTTCTTTAAGAAAAATCCTTCTGCATGGGTTTTGGAGCTTAGACTTTCAATAAGTTTAGTGAGTCATGTCTCCTCAAAATACTAAAAAAAATATTAGCCATGCAGTCAAGAAAGGGACCAAAAAGAGTTTCTCTATCAGAGTTTGGACAAGGAGTCAGTTTTTCAAAGTAAAAGCAACATGCATGCAGACTGGTGACTGGTCTTTATACTGGTGTACAAGGGAAGACTGCTTTGTATTACTAGTGTACAGTGTATAACACACATGTACTCATGCACATACCCATGCACACAGACACACTTACACACCCACATATCCAAACATGTTCTGTTCACACATTTAGTCTTTTCAGATTGAACATAAAAAAATGAGCCTTTCCTCTCGTGGAACATGACTATCCCAGAAAAATGACAAGCAAGTGACAAAGCTGTCTAGCAGCCAGAGAAACTATGACTCCTGTATGTCAGGAGCAATGTATAAAGTGAGGTGACATTTTAAGGTGGTAAGGTTTGTGTAGGAAGAGGATAAAAAAATAAATAAAAACAATTCCAGACTTGTAAAAAGCTCCAACTTTGTGGAGAATCTTGTTTTCCAATTTGCAGCTTGAAGCAGTTTATGCATGAGCAGCTACAGCTGCGGGCTACAGGTGAAATGGTTTCTGAAGTGCCACACGGGGCATTAAAATGTCTTATCACCTAAAAGGGTGAATCATCTCCACTTCCACCTCCACCTGTAAGTCCATTTGCTGGATCAAGAGACACAAACCTGAACCATTTACTGTATTTCACCTGTTCTCTTGTCCCCCAATCACATCTACTGTAATATTTAATATACTCTTAAGCTTTTTCTCACACCACATCACTGTCTTTACTCTTCTCTGGTTTATCATTTATTGAAAAGCATTGGGTGGTGTCACGCACCACCTCAGTGTGCTAACCTTGGGCTGACATCACCCCACTGAGTCCAAGATAAACTAGGCCAGGACAAATCAACCTCAGTGCACTTAGTGTCACTGCATTCTCGTTCAGTCAGCTCCATTGACTCTGATTTTGTCACTCAATTATGTATTTTAAATCACCCATAATCTGCTCTACACTCATTTGGTACAACTGCAGAAATAGTTGGTGATTTTAATCGAATCGATCACATAACACTTCATTAGGGTAAATTTTAAATGCTTTGCAGAAATCCTTTGTGAATCCTGCACGCTGATTTCATGTTAATGTGCAATGCTATTTTTTCTATCTTAGATAACACTTATTTTTTAACCATTTGAAACCTGAGCAAAGTGGCTTGATTTCTTTAAAAAAAATATGAGAGGGCAATGAACAACATAACAAGAAAGGGCCAAAAACTTAGCAAAAAGTTACAAGAAAATTACCTAAAAATTACTTTTAAAAAAAGCACAGACAGACAAGAAAATGACCTGGGAAAAGTGTTTCAAAATTATAATAATTCAGTAACATAATTTTAGATACGTGATTATTATAATTAAAAATATTTTTTTCCCAATAGCTTTTTTTTCTCTACACATTTTCCCTAGCTTTTTTTTTCTCATTTTCTAAATCTACTAATTTCTTGCAATTTGTAGAACATTTCTCACAAGGCCGTTCCTTGACTTTTTTTTCCATATCTTTGAAGGAAATCAAACCAATTAGCTCTATGGCCAAAGGTACATCAAAAGTGTCTGAAAGCAGCACAAGGAAAGTAATGTAGCTCCAGGTTTCAAAGAGTTAAACCAACACCTGCACATTTAGCCAGAACGTTACACATTAGAAAACAGAGTTGGCTGGGAAATGGCCCCTTAAATGTTCCTCTTAAAACTCCAAAGTCACAAAGGGTTAATTTCAGAGGCCATGTTAAAATGAATCCCACTCATCTCTCTGGATGTGCAGACACAGATTTGCACTATCAACTATTTACATAACCCATTCATCAAACACTGAAGGGAAGATAAATGAGCCATCTATTAATTATAACAATCAAACATTAAAATTCTGTGTGTGTGTGTGTGTGTGTGTGTGTGTGTGTGTGTGTGTGTGTGTGTATGCTATGGACACACAGAGGTCTTCACAAGTTCTCCAACACAAATGCATCTCATCACAGTCTTATCACACGTGATGCATGTTGCTTGTACCAGTAACTGGTTGCATAACTCCTGTTCTGAACTTTGATGGAGAAACAAAGAGTGCGATGAAGGACAACAGTCTAAACACCATCTGTCCTCATGAAAGCAGCTCGCATTCCTTCCTCGCTTTGATTCTCAGCTTTGTGTTCTTGAGGAGCCGCGCGTTTCCCTCTGCTGAGGTCAATCCATTCAAAATGAAATACATACAAACTGAAGCTGCAGGTGAGAGAAATGTATCTCTTTGAAGTGCTTTCATTGATAGCGTAAAATCCTTTAGTGGATAAATTAAACTCAGTTTACTGAAGTCATTCAAGTCCACGAATGCAAAGAAAGGCAATCGCATGCAAGTCTGATGCAAGTTCATGATAGTCTTGAGTTCGTGTTTACATAAAAAAACAAATAACATGAGTAGCCACAAATGGTGTGTAGAGCAGCACATATGAAGTAAATCTGTTCCATCTGATTTTGAAATTGAAAAAGCTATTGAATTTGTAGCACTGAATATTTATGTATTTACATTATGTGTCTGAATTTTCTGCCTCTGAATTAAATTCTTCAATAACATATTTTCACCTTTATTTTTCAATGTTCACATATTCAGGATCAAAAATGTTGTTTAAAAAAAGTTTTTAAAAAATTATTAATAAAATATATATATATATATATTTAAGTTGCTCATATGCGATAGACCAAATTCAGAGGCCAGAATATAAGATATAATATTCAGAATTAACATGCTGATTAAGTCAAAACAATATTCAGCCAATCAAGTTCTGCTTCATTTGTCACATGATGCCAGTGCAGGCAGGCTGTCAGCTCATGGTTTCAGCTCAAGCTGCAGCTATGTCAACAGACACAAAGGATGGTACTTACCCTTGGACCCAAATGCAGACAGCAGAGAAGGCAGCAGGATGCTAACGCTGTACTACCATACAGCATTCAGGTTAGGGAGGTAACTTCAGGGTTAACTCTGGGTTTTCAGCTCTTCAGAGCTGGTTCACAATTTACCAGGATAAATCGCTGTGGTAACTTATGCTAAACAGCTAATTTGCTCTGGAGCAGGTTAACTTCAGAGCTTCAGATAACAACTTGTCAGCATCATGATGAATAATCAGATCACTGGGAAAAAGTGTCCTGACATAAACAAAAATCTGCAAAAAAAAAAAAAAAGAGCTTATATGTTGTTATGGGTCATTCGAATCGTTTTAAATGTCCCAGGTTTCTACTCCAACTTTGGTTTTAAACAGAGCTTCGAACAAGCAGAGATGGTTAACAACACTAAACGCATGATGATGATTTCAGCTGCATTTTAATCCTGCAAATTTTATTTTATCTCCTGAGTTATATCTGACCGTGTGGCTGATTTCACTCAGATTCATCACCGCTGCTCAGAATTACACCAGATGCCTGTGTGATGTTAACTGGAAATCAGAGACAATTTTAAACAACAAAACTATACTAAAACTTATTTACAACCTCTGACAACTCCCGCAGTATAATCCAAGTCTCATTTATCCTGTTGTATGCTCGGTATTTCCCAAACACATGCATTTACATAAAAAAACCTTTGTATTGGAGTTTGGCTTTGAAGAGAGCATATATCATTTTAGCATATCATTTTAAAAAAGTATGGTTTAGGCAAAATGCATGTGTTTGGGAACTACTGAGCATATGACTGTATAAATAAGACTTCAATTACACTGCATGAGCTGTGCGAAAGTTTGTAAAAGGATGTTTTACAGTTGTTTAACACAGTCCTCAATCAGTCAATAGGTTTAACATTTTCCGTGGAGGTGTGCACTAAAAACGTTTTTTCTTAATGAATATAAGGTAATATGCCATGACTGAAATACAATTTATTTATTTATTTATTTATTCATTTGGTCCAAATGAGATTGAGGATTTCTTCTCCAAGGGAGACCTGTCTGAGACAGTAAGCAGTGAAAACACAAAGCTGCAGACAGAAACTCCAAGGGAGACAAAATATAATTCAAAAAGTACTAAATCTGCATTAAAGAGAACTATCTATGAGTCAAAAGAGAACTTTCTGGGTGTCACTTGTACAACCAGGCAAGTTAAAAACATCCACACCCTATATAATCTGTTTTTAAGTCTTTCTTTTTGGATTTAAAAACATTTAAATACACCAGGCTGAGGGTACAGAATACCCAAAAGCCATTTTCCCAATTTCTGTTGGAGCGTTTGGGACAGAGAGCATAAAGAGGTCCTGAGAATGCAGTGAGTACTGTCTGCTACATTCCTGTGTGACCAAGAATTGCCTTATATAAAGGTCATTTTGTGGGTGAAGTATTCCTCTAATTAACTCCGACATCAATCATCTGGATAACCAGTATCACAGGGCTGGTTATCAATTAGCTCAGTCACCTCTGGGTTTTCCTTTTCCGGCCACGAGCGCGTTCATGTGAAAGAGGTTAATTACAAGCGACATCATTAGAACCATGAACCAGAACAACTCTGAATATATATAAAAGTAATCAGAGGAACCAATAAACATTGGATTATGTGGATCATTTTTCTACGAAAAGAAGATCTTTGTTTTTTCAGTAACTCAAATATGTTTTCCGTGAAGGCATGCAAGGAAAACAGATTGCTTCATGAATTTGAGGTAACGCAGCATGACTTCTTGATATACAAATGGACATTATGTGGGTGAAATGTTCCTTTGCAACGAAAATGTAATGAAAAGATACTGTGGGTATGTGGGACTTGCTTTATAGTGCAGAGCCGAGGTCTGGCAGGCAGGTAACAGGTCAACAGATAAACAGGTAACACACAACAAAGTACCACACTAACAATGACGCAGTAACAATGGCAAGGACTAAAGGAATTGGGCAGGTATTTATAGAGCTGGATGTAACCAGAAGGAATGGGAAGCAGGCGGGTGACTGGGCGATGCAAGTGAGAAGGTGGTGTGGCAGTCAGGTGTTGGGGATGCAGGATGAAGAGGAGGGGCAAAGGAACTAACTATATGCGGGTTTCCATTAGCCCTCAAATAGTGCAAATTGATATCATAAGTATAAGAAACACCAAATGGAAACACATCAATTTTCAAAAAACTCCCATTGATCGCAAAAAAGTTGATGCAGCAGGAGCTACAAGAGCTGTTACTCCATCACATAACTCTTCAAAAGTTGAGCGGATCATCTGGAAGTTTTGAATCCACAATTTCTCTGTGAAATCGCGGACCAGCTTAGCTCCCAGAAATCCCTCATATACGGCTGCTCCCACGTTTAAGGGGCTCACCTTTCCATTATGGCTCCATAACACACCAATGTGGCCTTGGATTGGAAATGACTGCTAGTTCAGTGGCTGCAATAGAAATAAACCTGCTAATGTTTTGAACATCAATCGCCATGCTTCTTGGAATGTTATCACCAGAGAAGTCACATAATATCACTCAATGGAAATGCAATCATTTCGCAATTGTGTTTTCACCACATTTCGATGTGAATATCACCTAAGTTTTGCACAAATCTGTGATGGAAACCTGCCTTATGACATGAGGATCACTTTTGCTTTAAGATAGGTTTCAGCACTAGAAAATGTGTGAAGCAAGCAATATATTTTCTGCAGAGCACAATAGTTGTTTTTTTTTTAAATCAAGTAGGACAAAAATGACATTACACTCTCAGCTCCAAAACTGTCCCTAATAAACCACCGCAGTGATTTCTGTGAAGCTTTAGTTGCCTCATCTTGCCTTGATGACTCACATTTAAAAGACCAAGTTTAAAGCCGACACTTTACTGACTTCAGTGTCAGAGATGTGGCCCTGCTGCTGCCTTTGTTAGAGCGCCTTGCTTCGTTCATATTTTAAGTCGCTTTTCATTTTTATACCCTGTGAACACATCAGCAGTGATTGGCACAGAGAGAAATGGGGAAAACAGTTTAAAATGACGACTGATTCTGTCACGTGACCTGTAATGACCGAGGAATCTGCTACAGCCGGCGAATTATGACTGGCTGAAGAAAGTGAGTAAAAGAGGGGGGAAAAAATGTGGTTGGCACTTGACAGCTTGGGTCTATTTTTAACACGGGGAGGAGGTAAAAGACAGATGAGCGAGAAGTTTCGGCGGTTAAGGGGAGTTGTGATCGTCTCTCCTGCGCCTCACTGTGTGATGTCTTGCTCACTGACAGGTGGTGTCAGGAGGGTAGATGAGACAGAAACTAGTATTCCTCTGTGGGTTCCATGTGCATGCCGACGCTGTTATTAAACAGAATCTGTGGAGTTATTTTCCTGATGATTGTGATAGCGGAGGAGGTTGTGGGGGGTACTCGAGAGAGCGATTATGGATCAGATGAGGCTTGCCTTTCGTCCTCCCAGAGGATGTTAAAATATAAGTGTGTGAGTGTGAGTGTGTGTGTGTGTAAGTGAGCACGCTGATAGAGGGGGTGGGGATATATGCATCTGCCATCATGATTAAAGTGTTCCCATCCAGGGAATTGAGTATCGTAGAAACGGCATAGGGGTGTACGACAGGAGTAAGAGAGAATGAAGAGAGAGCAGTGCAGGGTCTCCAAGAGGGACAAAAAACATGTTGCGTCTAAATGAGGATTTTCATTTCATATGACAGTGTGATGAAGACATCTAATAAGGCCTTTGTGCGCACGTATGTACATACAGTATATATGTGAGCGTGTTCAACTCTCTCTGACAGGATTCCTCCCAGCATCACTGAAACTGCCGATGCTTCATCCTTTAACCTTTTGAAACCTGGATCCACATCAGTTTTCTTCTGCTGCATTAAATCACCTTTCACAAGCTATTTAACACTTTGAAACACAAGTGAATTGGTGTGACTTCTTTTGAAAAAAATGGGGGAAAAAGACAAAATACAAGAAATTAATAGAGTGTGACAAGAAAATGACTTAAAAATTAGTGTTAAAAAAGAAAGGAGCATTATTAGAAAATTATCCAAAAAATATTTTTGTCCAGAAAACTATATTTATATTGTATTAATCAATTTTAATAGTGCTGTCAGTGTCACGTTTTAATTAATATGTGATTAAGGTCCCATACATAATGTGTTTTTTTGTTTTGTTTTGTTTTTTAAGCTGCACTTATCGCCCGCCAATATTCCTATCCTTCAGAGACTGTACCAGGCTGAGTTTTAAAGCTAAAGTAATGATACATATCATATTAGTCATGTATAAGACAAGAAGACCTGAGGCAGCCAGAGGAACCAACCATGTGTCATGCGAGCTTCTCAGAAATAATGCTCCATGTTAGGCAAAATTTTTGGCAATGAAAGAACAGCATGGCCATTTCACAGGGGTCCCTTGACCTCTGACCTCAAGACACCTCAATGAAAATGGGTTCTTTGGGTACCCATGAGTCTCTTTTCATAGACATGCCCATTTTATGAAAGTTCAATGCAGCTTTAAGGTTTTACGGGTAAATATCCTTTTCTTCACTGAATCAAATCTACATCATGCTGTGAAATCCCCCCCCCCCCCCCCCCCCCCCCCCCCCCCCCCCCCCCCCCCCCCTCCTCTCCCCCCCCCTCCCCCCCCCCCCTCTCTTTCTCTTTCCTTTTTTGCCATGATTGTATTTCACTTGCTATTTACGACATCTATTGCTCGTCTGTCCGTCCTGGAAGAGGGATCCCTCACTATCCTCTACCGCTCTTCCTGAGGTTTCTTCCTCTTTTTTTTTCCCCGTTACAGGGGTTCTTTTTTGGGGAGTTTTTCCTTGGGTGATGTGAGGGTCTAAGGGCAGAGGGATGTCGTACACTGTAAAGCCCTCTGAGGCAAACCATGTTTTGTGATAATGGGCTATATAAATAAAACTGACTTGACTTGACTTGACTTGATCACTGCACAGAGGAATTCAACTTCCATGAGAGTACAGAAATAGAATGCCAGGAGGTCAATTTCCGACCTAATGTAGAGTGCCTTTGGGACTTCATGCATACATCCACATAAACAATCCACAGAGCAAAAATATCTGCACAAAAAGTGAGCACTTTGCCTAATTACTCTTAATGTCTGGGGTTAATGGGCTCTCACGGATGGTTGGCCACAGGAAATCAGTAAACGTAATGACCAGTCACTAATGAACGCTCAATGATGATACTCCACTGAAAGCTTTCTGTCTGTTGGCGCTTTGTAAAAACTGAAAAGGTTCAGCAGAGTCGCTCAGTGAGACTGCGTGCGACTTGAAAGAAATCTGTCACTTTGTGGATCAAGTGGTAAGCATTCCCAGTCCTGAAACAGAGTCAGCAATAAGCCAAACTGCCTCAAACCCGGACTTAATCCTTATAGATCCTGTTTAGCATTCAGTTGAGAGACTTTCACCTCTTCAAACACATGTGCAGGGAGATTATGGAGGCTTTCTGTACTGTACTTCACAGCTCATGTACAGTAGTGCTGCTTCTTTATAGATACATGAGAAGGAAGTGAATGAATGTGTATTTTGGCAGTAGGCAACACAGCAAAGGCAACAGTGATATTTTGGGGGAGGCTACCATTCTGCACAGCTCATAGCATTCAGAGTGAGTATTTCCTTTGTGCCTTCCTGTCTTGTAGTTACATGACAGTTTATTCGCCATTGTTCTTGGCTGGAGAGTCAGATAATAGAGCTTGCGTCAAACATTCAGTGTAAGGAAACCGATCTCGGCTTTCTGCGGGCCACAGATCCTTGGTGGCTATCACAATTAACAATGGTTGCATGTGAGGACAGCTGGACCTGAGCGGCGGATATCAATGCTTTGTGAGGGGATTTACTGCGAGTGAGGGAGTGTCCCTGCGAGGACAGAAATACAACGCAAATGAAACAGCCCCCTTCGAAAAGGAGGCGGGCCTCCCAGGAGGTAAAAAAAGAATCAGTCGTTTCAGCAAGTAACCAAAATGATATTTTTTTCTATCAACAATTGACAAAGTCCTCGAGGGGCTGTAATGGTTATAACAGCAGCAAAGGAGAAGGTCAGGAGTCAAGATGGATACATGGGCAAACAAAACACTGGACTTAGCATTACCATAATTGTTTCTGAACCGTAACCATGACAATGAAGGTCCCCAAATCTTATCAAATAGTCATTTTAACACAAATCACCATGTCACCTTAAATCTATATTGCTAAATCTAAGTAGTCATTTTAAACTAAACGTAACAGCCTGTCACAGAATTTGTTTTACAGTCATCCAAATCACATGTGTCTGACAGACTGGATACACTCCTGTTTAAACCAATCCAGCTGTCTACACAATCCGTATAACAGCTCAACAATACCCCGTAAACATGTCAAAAGGCCTATTTTGCGCTTCAAATATCTTACTCCAATTTTATGAACGTTACTACAGTGACTGTGCATGGTGCCAAAACAATGGTGACCAAAACTCAATACTGGACCTATAAACGCATCCTGTGCAGACACAGACAGAGCACTGAGGCTGCTGCTACATTGCTAATGTGCTTCTGTCAGTATGAAGAATGTGTAATTATTGTGTACCAAAACTGCAACTATAGCATTGTCACATAATAAAATTATTCATTTTTCAACAGTTATGTGTCGCGTGGTTTTGGCAAAGTGAAACTATGCCTTTCTGCTGACAGGGGTCAGAGCAGATAATACTTTTGGTGTAAGCTGCTCACTCTAGGGCTGAAAAATGAAGCCAACGCCACATGCCAAGAACTGCGGTTCCTCTAATGGCCACTTAAGGTTGGCTCTGAGAGTAAGTAACTCCCCATAGACCTCCATGTTAAAATGTCCAACTTTACAGCAAAGATAAACATGTTTACATGTGTCCAGGGGTTGAATGTTTAAAAACTCACCCATTTAAATGTTATTGAGATTTAAAGTTATGCATAATTAAGGTTGTGGTTGTCAGCGCGGCATCACCACGATCAATGAGCCAAAGCACCCCTCGCTTCACCGTTTTTTTTTTTTTTTTTTTTACAACTTAGGTGCTAACGCTTCAAGGCACCTCGCTGTCAGTGCTCCTAAATTTATGCTTAATTTAGGCTCTTATGTCTAATTTGGAAGTGTTGGTGGCACTTTTTAGCTAAAAGTCATCCATCAGGTCCTGTCTGTTAACTCTCCCTCTGCTGACTTCTAGCTAGTTAGCTACTAGCAAGTGAGGTTGATGTTCTCAAATGTAAACATCAGCAAACATCGAGGAAAAAGGAAACAAACAGGACAAACTCCATGACGCATCAATCGAGGATATCAGGAACTGTAATATCCTTTGATTTACCTAAACTTGCCTAAATTCTGGGTGAGGTGTTGGTGTCGGGATATTTGGACCGATAAAATCATTACCACCATTACCAGAGACCATGGAAAACCAGAACCATCCAGACACAAAAAAGGACTAAATTACAGTAAACCAGTGGGTCATGTCATGGTGGCTACATCAATTATGTTATACAGTTTATGTTGGTGGTTTCCAGCTGTTTCAGCCATGCCTTCCAGATTTCTCCTTAATCATTAGTTCAGGTCCACACAGTTTAACATAATCGGCATCATACCTGTGTTTGGCCATGTCGTCCGACTCTGTTAACCAGCTGTCCATTATTCACTCATCTTACAGCAGGAGACGGCACTTCAAAATAAAAGCTCTGTGCCAGAATTTCACTGTGCTACAAAATTCTCAAAGTTCATTTTTTACAAACTTTACACTGATTTGCTAGTGACTTAAAGTCCCTTCAAAAAGACCCACAACCCACTTTTAGAATGCAACCCACTAGTTGGATACCACTGGTCTATGGTCATTCTAGTGAGTATGAACATAGATAGATAGACCGATAACACTTAATCTGATGACAGCAAACATGTTTTCTCAGAGGGCTGCTGTCACTTGGACTGAAAATGAAGAAAGAGAAATCCAATTTCGAGGCGAGAGTGTTGGCAGAGATCCCTCCGCATATCGAAAAACGGATCATATTAGCAGCATATTAAAAACACATCCCCTCTCCTGATTGTCTGTGGGAGAGGGTGCATTAGCCAAGAGAGAGAGGACAGCGGAGGACGGCGACGTGGGAGATATTTTTAATAAATAGCAATTATACTGTATATGGTGGAGCATGGTGACGATGGAGGAGGGAGGGCTGGGGTGCGGGTTGGGGGGGGGGGGGGGGGGGGGGGGGGGGGGGGGGGGGGGGGGGGGTGCACCTCGGAGCCATTATCGGAGAGTATCGGAGATAATGACATCAACTGAGCTCTCTCCGGAGTGTAGTTGTGTGTGACAAAAAATAGATAAGAGCTTATAATTACATACACCACCCAGGGAGGAGAGGAGCAGTGGAAAGAGACGAGAGATAGAAGGAGGGATGGAAGGAGAAAAGACTTGAAGGTATGAAGTATAAACATAAAAGTGTGGAGATGAGCAGTGAAGGCTGAAGGGCCACATATACACACACACACACACACACACACACACACACACACACACACAAATACATATACCAAAGCACACGTGCATTCTCAAAAACACATTAGACACAAAGTGGAGGGATGGATGAGGGATTACACACACAAAATATGTGCCATAATCAACCACAAAGACACATGCTGGTGTGACAAAGCCCACATCGCTCTAACCAGAGGTGTTTCTAGGATTTGAGGGCACTGGGGGCTTAGCCCGCACCTCTGTGAAAAAAAAAAAGCCAGAATATTTTAGGGAAAACATGCCTTCCAAACTAGCAGACGAGATATTTTCTTCAGAAGAATCTGGCCTTTTTTTTAACTTTAAAATTGTTTAAGTCATTTTTTAAATCTTTTGCGATTCTTTTTTTGCAATTTTTTTTCTTTAAAAAAATGTTGCCTTTCAAACCCAAGGGCCCACCAGACTCGAAATTGCCAAAATGACACCATTTATCAAAGCCAGACAATATAAAAACAGAAATTATCATTGGATTTTCAAATTTTCTACGGTCCTTAATCACATCATGTAGGATGACAGCTTCTTGGGCATTCCCCGAGTCACTCAGGGAGGCTCGAGGATAAAAAAAAACAAAAAAAAAAACAGCAATCCCCCTCTCTCTCTCTCTGATGAATGAAGAACAGTCCATTAGGCCTCTTTTTTTTTTTTTTTTAAACTATATATATATATATATATCTATTGTTCCCGGGCTATTTATAATGCATCATTCGGGGCACAAGCCTTGGACACCCAGGCCTAATGATGCCACTGGCTCTAACCTTCCTGGCTGACCTGAGCCATGGATGTTGATGAGATGCTGGAGCTGCAGCCCTCAGGAGAAATGGGATGAAGGAGAAGAAGTGGAAGAGGAGGAGGAGGCGCAGGGTTCGGTGGCAAGATGAGAGGAAAAGAAGAGGTCAAAAAGGAGGGGGAGGTAGGGATGCATTAATGTGGATGAAAGACAGAGCAGAAAAGAACAGAACAGGAGGTACACTGTATGAATTAAAAAGGAGAAACATTTTCAACAGATAATTCTGCTCTCCCGATCAATAAACGGTGACAACAAATGTTATTAATGAAATGGCTTGTGGTGCAGGAGGGAGCAGAGGAACATTTAATGCAGTGAGTGCTGAGATGACAGGAGGTCCTGCCCTCTGGAACATCACAGACACAAGCTAGTGAAATAATGTGATGGATGGAGCGGCTCCTTTTCCATGCTGGTGGCCAGAGGACTTTAAAGATTGAGACTGCCGGGAACTCTGGCTTACACTGCTCCTTTATGAAACGCTCCAGGTTTACTCATAACTTAAATCAGATAAGGTCTTGATGATATTTACTGAAGAAAAAATTAAACACTTGTTTTTGCTCCCATTTTTCACAGGCAAGATTTCAGCTTTTTTTATGCACTCACTATATATATATATATATATCTCCCAAAATTTGGTCATAAATTTGGTAAAATCTGTGTTAGTAAGCACTCCTCCTTTTCCAAGCGATTCCATCCACCTTATAGGTATGGTATATCAAAATGCTGATTGGACAGCATTACCACCACACAGATAGATAATAAGCCTAATATCTGATCGGAGAGGACTACTGAATTTTACCAGGTGTCCCACATGATTCAGCAGTCAATTCCGAGTGGAACATAATGACACTGCATCCCATCAGAAAACAAGTGTCTAACTATCTCTTAGCATCGTGTAAGACCAGGGCTCTGTGTCCACACTGAAGCCATTAAATATTCACCTCTGTTACTTCATGTAAACAAAGCATGTAGCTATCAGCTGTGTGCTCAAGGTCAGAGTGGAGACGTGAACACTTAAAGGATGAGTGAGTAGCCTACTTGCTATCTTCCTACATTTGTAACGTTACTTTTTAAATCAGACATAATGTGATATTTACTGGAAATAACACACAAGATAGCCAACAGCAAGTAATGTTTGTCTAGCTTGTTTTTAGCAGTGGTCATTTACCTCAGCAGACACCTTCAGCTCCCAGCGATCTCCCTCCAGCCAGCTGACACTGTATTTAGGTTTTTGTAGTGAAAAAGTAGGTTTAGTTTAAAAATTAGTTATCTCAACTTCATGTATCTTCTGGTTCATATCCACTGGGCACTTTCGAAGTGAATGACAGGAATGAATTCAGCTAAAACACAAGAAACTTTGGCTCCAGAAAAGAATAAGCACTCACTAAAGAAACTAGGGTCACCAATCAGCAATTCTAACTTAAATATAAAGGCCAGGGAGCAGTGATAGAAAAGAAAGAAAGAGGAGGCAGAGCCAGAACTGGCTGCACACACCTGCAGCCAGTTCTTTTGTCAACTTCAAATCCAAAATACTGCCGGAAGTTTTAGTCTATTTAAGAGAATAACTCTGCCATGTGTCCTCTCATCAACCCAAAAAGTCAACAAACGCAGCATGTGCTACTCTCCCACCTCAGCTGAGCATTAACAGAATTAACAGAATTAACAGAATATTAACAGAACATTCCTGTAGTCAGCATGGCAATGGAAGGCTCCCTTATAACTTATGACATCTGTGGTACTGTGTCATGTGATCTGCACATTTCAGAATGTCCTTTTATTGGGACTGTCACAAGGCAAATTAAACCTGTGAAAATGGAAACAAACAAAAGTGCTGCATTTAAATTTTCTGATTAATCATCGCAAGACCCTCTTGTAGAAATATTTCTATTATATTTCTATTTCTATATGCTTTGGCTGGATTGGCTGGATCAACAGTGCAATCATTTATCATGCAGGCAGATGGTGACTGTCACCCTGGACCATGTGAAAGACACCTCTGTTGTTTGTGGGACACAATGACACACCTCATGGCGGCAGCTCTATTTTCTTCAGCAAGCAGAACACCACAGGCAGAGAGAGCGCTCAGGGTAAGGGGAATGAGTTTTGGTAATCTACTGGCCTTTATCATAATTCAAAGTGGACACAAACATATTTTCACTCTAACTTTATTCAAATACAAAACATCACCTGCTCTCTTTTAGGTCTGTGTGCTTCACATGTGCTCTGGAAATTTGGTGATGAAAAGAACCATCTGGATCAGTTCGTCTACTAGACTTTCTCCCAAGGAGAAATGAATGTCCTTGAGCTGGATCGCACAACTGAGGAACAAGAACTAGAGGGATTTATGGATTTATTAAGGGATTTATGCTTAAATCTGTGAGTGTCTTTTAATAAATAAATTACAATAGAATTCATATGCTCCATGTTTAATGACAGCTTTTGTCTGGCAACAGATATCAATTATAATATATGTTCTGTTGTGCTAATATCATATGTATATATTTTGTATAATTAATGTGTTTCCTTCATCCTTGACTACTTCTGTGCATTTTGTCTGATTTGTGGTCCATCTGTGAGCAGTGGGTGCTGCATGAGTGGAAGACAGCCTGCATTTGCCCGTTAAACAAACTGAATGTGCTTGTTTATGCCTTAACCCTTTGAAAGCTGGATCGGCATCGCTGTTCTTGCGTCACATTTGGACAACGCGCACAGCTAATAAATACATTTAACCTGGAGCAAACTAAAAAAAAATTTACATGAGAGAAAAAGGCAAAGACCAACTTGGTAGGAAATTTCCCACAAATTGCAAGAAATGTTAAAATGAAAAAATATCCAGAGAGCTATATTTAAAGATATAATAATATATTTTAAATTATTTTTCAGAATTATTATACATTTTTTTCATTGTTTTGTGTGCTAATTTTCAGGTAATCTACTTGTACTTTTCATTAATATCTTTTCTCAATTAATAATTTTTTCTTAAGTTGCTCATTGCCTTCTTCTCATGTTCTTAAAAGGAATAAAGCCAATTTGCCCAGGTTTTAAAAGGTTAAAGGAATAATTCAACACTCTGGATAATATGTTTGTTTGCCTTCTTGCTGAGTTCGAGGATAATAACGATATTACTCTTATTTCTGTTAGATCATTACTGAATCCTCCTTAATGCACCTTTCCTTCTGTCAGCAGTCAGGTTCACAGCAGTTCAACAAAATGCGAAAACAGGTGTAGGTATGTACCAAATAAGCCTGTCATGGCACTGGCAGAAAGCACCATCATGCTGCATCCAGTGTAAGCAGTCCATCTGCAGTCCATCCAGAAGGCCTCTTGTTCACTCCCCTTCACCACACCTCTGATCAAACTGCCATTAATCACACACTTATAATGTGTGACGGTCCAAGACTGAGCATCTTTACCTACTAAGTCTCGTGTGTGTGTCTGTGTATGTGTGTGTAAGCCATTTAACTGCAACAAGCCCACTGCCACCAGTGGGAGTGATACATGGAATTCTGGGAGACAAGGCGCAACACTACGTTACATTACACACATTGCATAATGCTCAATTCCGATTATGATATGTAACATTGTCAGAGTATCCTGGAAGCGATTTTTCCCTCAGCAATGTCTGAAGGAGACAAGTGGCATAAACCCTTACTTGTGCCTCCTGCTGTCTCTCTAACAGCACTTCTTCACTCGTTCTGCCTCGCTGAGAACACTAATACAGCTCTGATGCCCTATGGGCCTCTGCTTAATAGTGTGACTATAATGACTTTTTCCACATAGCTGCCCGCTGCCAGTGTCACCTCATACACAATTACTCCATCTGGCTCTCATTGGGCTGCTGTAATTATACTTCTGCTAATTTCAAAGACATTTTTCTCAGCCCACAGGTGTCAGTTGCTATGACTAAAGGACTACCAGGCTCTGTGTGTGTCCACATAGTATGTTTGTGTATGCAGACATACTGAATTAGCCTGATATGACCAAAAGTTGTGCTCATTGTGAGACATTGCAACAACTTGGGTTACTTTGTTGCAAATAAGAAAAGAAGTAACTCAACTTCTCATGAGCAATGTAGCAGATTATCAAGTCAGTTCAGGGTTTTCCACAGCATTTTATGATGCGCCGTGTCTCAACTTAGATAAGAGCAGCTTCACTAACGTCAGCAGAAGTTTTTACATTATTTTATAAAATGTATAGAGTGCTCCAGGAATCAGTCCTAAAACCTGGAAATCAGTTAGCATTTCAGCACTCCTGGTTCCCTTATCTTGAAGTCAATAAGTTTGGGGTTCTTGGTTAGATGACTAACACAAGCTGAAGCAGTGGTGGAATTAATTAAATTTACATTTACATTTACATTTATTCAAGTACTCAAGTACAGTACTGAAGGACATTTTTTAGGTACTTATCATACACTTATTTTGTACATATTTTACTTGAGTATATTCTTTTCATGCTTCTTTATACTTTTACTCCATTACATTTCAGAGGGGAATTTTGTACTTTTTACTTTACTACATTTATCTGACAGCTTAAATTACTAGTTATTTTACAATTAAGTCTAATATCTTTTGACAGCTTTCAGACCAGCCCAAACTAACTATGCTAACTGCACTAACCCACCTGAGTTTGTATTAAATGAACTGAACAGGGTAGGTGTGAAGCACTTTTAAGGTATGTCCTTTTGATGCATTGTACTTGTCTGCTGTGCACCATAGGTGCTCAGAGTTACTGATTGATTGGCGTTTGTAGTTGAATGGATATGTGACTATGTCTGTTGTATGCATGTGTTGGGCGTGCATAAATCCCACCTGCTGTTTTTAGTCTCCAATGTCTAGATCCTCTGCAGGCGACAGAGGAGGATCAACTCATCAATTCATCTGGATTCTTTGTATACACTTTATCTGCAACATATCTCCTTGTCCTGTTATCCAGTGATCCATGACAAGTGCGCGCAGCCAACATGAGTTGAATTTAGCACTTTGCACATAGATAAGGCAACTTGCATCATGCACTTTATGCCATACAGATTTCATTGCTATTGTTACTGCACTCCTTTGTGTGAATTATTGTATTGTTTTCTTTTCTCTTTCTTTTCTTTTCTTTCCTTTTTATTTTGTTTTTTTATTTCTATTGTCTGTTACCTGCCAAGGGACTACAGATGCAAATCATCAGCCCTGCTAACTCTAACTCCAGCATATTTACATTTGTATTTTATAATGATGTTCGTCAATATGCTGTGTCCCTTTTGAATAAATAAATAAATGTAAAAAGGGGAAATGGCACTTTATCACATCAGCACAGGTCTCCCAAGTCGATGCTGAGTATCAGTATTGGGCAGATCAGGGATAGTTTAATGAACTGGTATCAATTAAAATAAACCAGATCCTTTCTGTACTGTGCTCTGTTGTGTTTATGATGTGTATGTTTACGGTGTGTTTGTTTTTAGATAAAGAGTGCAAGTGAAAACTAGAGTGTATAAATGAAGAAGAATGATTGAAGTGAAGAATTATTTGCGGTTCCCGGTGTGAATCTGGCAGCAGGTCATATCAGCTGTCACTGATTAAGGTTAAGTCCAAGACATCTCACTGGTCAGCTGAAACAGCTCCATAAGCAAGAAATCAGGGAAGGAAATTGGGAATCAAAAAACACAGAAAACTCATGTTTGACTGGCTGAGTGTGATTATGAGCTGCCCAAACACTGGAAGAAGACACCAAGGATTATGTCAATGTCCTTGAAGTCGCAAGTGTATCCAGCTTTAACCCCCACCCCCCACCTAAGTACCTCCAAGTAAGAATAATTTAACACAGCCTATCTTGTCTAAGCCCATGCCCTCAATACCCGTCTGTCCACAGCTTTATTAACTTTTTTTTTTTTGAGGGACAGGTTTAGAAGGATATGTGGCTGCGGTTGTTGTTGACGTCTGCTTGCGACATCTGTCAGCAGCACTGGAAGCAAGCTGCATTTGCTCACGGCAGTGGTGTCATCTTGGCTAACTGGGAGCCAAGACTGCCATGGAGCCTTTGGTAATAGTAGGGATCTTATAACCCCAGTTTTGGTAACTGTGGTCCCCTGTGGGTGGGTAAAACCCCACACACCATGACCTTAGGAGACCCCTTCAAAACTCATTAGATAACAGCGACTGGTGTCCAAAGAAAAACAACTTGGTTTCTTTTAGAGGCAGACATTTCAAAATTACTTACTTTTTTAAAAAAAATTTGCCTTCTTCTTTTTCTCCTGAGGTTGTGGAAAATAGTCCATACAATATATAAAACAATAATTTTCATAAATAACATGGAGCCTGAACTAACTCCTTTTGTCAATCAAAGAGCACATAGCTAGTTTCTGCATGAGCGGCATGATGACGAGAAGAAATTTGAAATCACTTAAGACAAAACTCTTTACTAAATGAAAGTCGATGAATGGAATATGCATTACATGATGTAATCAAATGAGCATGAAGCATGTTGTTAGTAGTAGTAAATAGTAGTAAATAAAAAACAGACGAGTTTTGCCTCCAAATGACTCATGTCTGTTGTGCTAAATTATGAGCACACTATTCTAAATTCTTATAAAACTGATTAATCATGCAAAGACTTTTATACTTTGTGAAATGTATTTTTGTGAAATGTGCTTTATTATATGCATCATCATTATCAGTATTTATTTTTTAGGGCCTCTTTGTGACTAAGCACTGAGACTGAACCAGGGACAGCTAAACAACACATTTTGTAGCTTCATCACAACAAGTGAGCCCTTTCACACTTTTGCATAGTTTTAACTTTGTCAACTGCTACATTTTTATCATCAAAATATAAATTATGGCTGCATTATCATTCTGGACAGCCAACTCTTTTACTCTATTCTTTTACTAGTTGCATATACCTGTTTTTTTTAACCTTGTATCTTCATATTTCTGCCATTGTGCTGCCACAACACCTGAATTTAAATGTATCTTCAATGAACGTATCTTCTTTTTATGTAAGTGTAAAGTGAATGTCTTTTATTTTCAGGGTTTCTTCTCTGCTTACGTGCAAATTTGATGATTACAAGAGAAATCTGTCAAAGCATGTCAGTATCTGTGTAGCTTGCAACATGAAGGCGTGCAACTGACTTTTTTGCATTACTGATTAGTTTTCTAAATATTTTCTCAGTTATATTATTCTAATGTTTCATATATCCAAAACATATACGGTACGGCACAGCGGCGTCGAGGTTAGCACTGTTGCCTCACAGCTGGTTCGAAACCCGGTTGGAACGGGGTTCGGTCCGTGGGCGGGGGCCCTTCTGTCCAAAGACATGCAGCTCAGGTTGATTGGTGACTCTAAATTAGTGTGACTGTGAGCGTGAAAGGTTGTCTGTCTATATGTGTCGGCCCTGCAATAGTCTGGCAACCTATCCAGGGTGTACCCCGCCTTCCGCCCGATGACAGCTGGGATTGGCTCCAGCCCCCTACCGCAACCCTTATGAGGACAAGCGGTTACAGAAAATGACTGACTGACTGACTTTAAAAATGTCCATCAGTTTAAAAAAAGTTCAAGGAGATTCAGTACAACATAATAATTTGTACAGACAACAGTAAAAAGCAGCAAATCCAGAAGCTGCATCTCAAACAAACTGACAGTATTTTGTCCTAAAAATGACTTCAGTGATCAATCACTTATCAAAATAGTTTCTGACTACTTGTTCCAGCTTTTCTACTGTGCACGGTGACTGTTCATGGTATTACACAGGCACACAGAGTATTTATGCAAGAGAACTCCTGTGAATATTTTGATTATCTGTAGCTGCAGGTATGTGGATTTATGCCTGTTTATTTTCTTTGACCATTTATTTGTTTATATAGATATGTAGAGATAGATAGATAGATAGATAGATAGATAGATAGATAGATAGATAGTGCATACTGTGCTCTTTTTCTCATTTCTCTTTGATTGTGGACTGTCCTTTGGAAGGTAGAGAACATTGAAGGATGAGAGACCCTAGGAATGCTGTGTTTCTCTAAGCACTGATGCCATCTGTGGTGCTTTGCAGAAAAGTGCTGAAAGACAGTCCCTACACTACACCACACAAAGTCAGACCCATTACATCACCATCAGGGGTATTTTTTCCTGCTTCTTACAAGCTTTTAAGAAAACATCCTACAGCTTTCTAATTACCAAGACATACAATTCAAATCATTTCTAGCTACCCTCATTTGACACAAGAGCCCAAATATCTCTCATTCAACATTTAGAACATTTAGCCATGTTTTTTAGAATTATCACAAATACTAAAACAGCCATCTTGCCTTTCCACTTGTGTTTTCACTGTGAGAGAAAAGGAGTAACAGACTTGCAATGTCAAATTATGATCATCTCATAAAGCTTCATCCTATAATTGGGTCTTTCTACAGAGCTTAGAGTCAGCAGTAACTGCACCAAGTCAGTTAGCTGTTATTAGTTATTAGTGGTGGTTACCATTACATTCAGCAGTACGTTGTGAGGCTGAGAGTAGAGGGAGAAAACCCAACAGAGCCACCAGACTGGCCCTCTGAACCACCTGATAAGCCTCCTGTGGCTCTCTTGGCTGTAAATAGTCATTAGCCACCACAGAGTCAAAGCCTGGCTACTGTAGCATCACTGGTAACCCGAAATTAAGTGTTGGCTATAAGGCTAACACTGCAGTCTTGTATTGTGTATACAATTCAGCACCACATGACATTATTATAACTTGGGACAAACCCCAGACAAACCAGGATAATGTCTCTAAATATACAATGTGTCTTGTATTTATTTATAAAACCAACATAATGCCATGTTGAGGGAAACTATTATTGTATGTTAACAGCTGGGAATAACTCTGTTTATGTAGCCCATATGCAAAACAATACAGAAAACCATGTTTGATTGTGCACCACAGATTTCTATCAACTTGCAGGCGTCTTTCCAGGCATCAGTCACTCCACAAATACCAACATTCAGCCACTATGCCCATGTGTGTAGAGTGCTGGATTCTTCCTTGTCATGAGAGGAGGATGGGGAGGAACAGAAAGAGAGAAAGAGGGAAGAGGAAGAGAACGATGATGTAGGGAAGTATGTGTGTCTGTGCCTTTAAGAGTCCCCAGGCCAGGGCCGAATGTTGGGAAAGTCGCCCAGTGCCTTTCTCATGACCCCTGAGAGGAGGCCTTCTTCCCTTTGCGTCCATGGATGGAGATGGGACATCAGAAAGAGCCCAGGAAGAGACACAACACAGCTAGGACTGAGACACTCACCGTCTACATTTGCCTGCACACAATTCACTTAATTGCCATTCTCTGACTCACAAATTCCTATTTTCCTTTAAATTTACAAGTGACACCAACACATCAACATATCTCCAAGCAACAAGCTTGAAGTTATGTTACTCCAACGCCTCTTTCCCATTTTTGAATATGCATGTTGTGTATATTTAAAAATAGTAATGACTGAGTGAATGTGGGGCAGTAGTTGTAACTTGTCAGTCCTCTGATGGTTAGCCTGAACATGGTCTGCAGAGGTCAAAGCAGCCTTTCAAATACGCACCTAATACTGCAGTGCTCCACATTCTTTAATCACAGCATTAATCCTGTGAATGTGACTTTAATTAAGGTAATATAATTAGATTAAGGTGTTTACATGACCCCAGGCCTAATAGCAGTATTTTTAGAATTAAACTGAGATTGAAGTATTGATGTACGTGCTGGAGCTGCTGTTCGAAGTGATTGTTAACATTTATCATTGGAAATTTAATCAAACAACCACAGTTAAATGCAAAATGACCTCGGGGCACATCAGAAGTCCAATTTTAGGTCTAATTGTTTATGTTATTTAAAAAAATATATCTGATATGTGACGTGTATATGTTGTACAAAGATACAAATACACAGTGAGTATATGTGCAAAAATAAGCTCTTTACAGACTCAAGAGCCCTCAAAGAAAGGTAAATAAAAGAAAATGTTAAGTAAATGCAGGGAAACAGAAAATGACTACACAGAGATGACTGCAAACAGGAATAAAGCTACTAAAAGACACAAAATAACACAAAGAGAAGCTTACCAAACACTAAGAGACACAAGATAACTAAAAAAAAACACAAAATCACTTAGAGGAGATGCAAAATAACACAAAGAGAAGCAAAGTGACCACAAAGAAACAGAAAAATGGCTCAACACAAGTGCAAAACTACTAAAAAGAGATGCAAAATAACAATTAAAAAATACAGATGACTACAAAGAGACACAAAATGACTTCAAAGAAACAAAATTACTTCAAATAATATCGCCGACAGATAGTTGTAAAACAATTAAACAACTCAAAACACTAAGAGAAGCCAAAATAACTAGTCCCAGAACTACTTTAAAAAAACTTAAACTTTCTTAGAAGGGATGCAAAATAACAAAAAGAGAAGAAAAAAATAGTAAAAAGAGCTGCAAAATAACTACAAAGAAATACAAAATGACTACAAAATGACTTTACAGAAACACAAAATAACTACATTCAAGTGCAAAATGACAAAAAGGAGACACGAAATAATGCAAAAACAAGAAAACTGCTAAAAAGAGATGCAAAATAATAACAAAGACAAACAAAAGCATGGTAAGATTCTTCACTCTTGCAGAGTGATGCATCACTGTGAGGTTGAAGCTGCACTAATCTCCCTTCAGGTTCTTGTTCTCCTGGGCCTTGTACACGGTGCCAGTGGGTGTAAATACATTGGATTACAAGAGGCACTGGCACACTTGCACGGTCTACGATTGGACAGCAAACTGCCTGGCCAGAGAGGAAAAAGTGCACTGTTGTATTTCTGTGTCATTATGTATGTACTGATAAATCCCTCAATCTCCATCCTCAAATCAAAATTGCACCAGTTGCCGGGGACGCAGTTGCTGGGGCCGCAGCCCTCAAACTGCTGTAATCCCGGCTCAAAGTGGAAAGGGGCTTTGCCGCACATCCATTTGGTATTATTCTAAGAAATAGGCAATTAGAGATAAGGACATAGTTGTAAATTGGGCGAACTGCATTCCATGACCCGCCCTTTGGCAGCGTCAGGGGACATGTAACATATTTTGGGATGAAATGTCGTCAAGGCAACAATAGGGAGTGAAGCAGGCAACAAAGTGTTGTCATATTGTCATATATAGAGTATGTCGGTATGCCAAGCTTTAAGGCATGTTGTGTTACAGTGGGGGGACAGATCAGGGCCCTAACTGGCCCCATGTTAAAATAATATATGTAGTTATAAATAACACTTGCAACCCTCTCATTCACTTCTCAAAATCGCCGAGAATTGCCACAGAAAATCAGTAGTGGCAGCACAGCTTTCTTCTTTCCTATCCCAATGGAGCCTTTGAAGCTTGTGTGGATTGACCTTGTTAAATAAGTTAAGTCCACTGTGGGAGCCACCTGGAAAACAAATGAAGATGTTCCTCTGCTGGATGGCGTGTCCAGAATAGAACTGTTGGTCAAGTGATAAGGGCATGGCTTATACAGCGCTGTCATGAACAACTGGCCTTTGATAAGGGACGTCTAGCTCCGAGATTCCTGTGTGTGCTCATGTAAATGCATTCACATTTCACACACATGCTCATACACACACATGCCACTATGACACAGTGTTAATGCCAAGAATACAAAAGTAGCTCTTTCCACTGCACACTGTCCATTTTATTGGAGCTGGGAACATCTAAAAATAGGACAAATTGAGGTTGTCTAGTTTTTCATTTCAGGGGGACCAAGTGTCAATGCAATCACTCAAACCAATCTACCATAACTCAAGCATACCAGCTCACTGATAACAGGGTTCCTGCAGCTTACGGCAAGTTAGATTTAAGACTTTTTAAGACTTTTTTAATGCCCCTTGGAATTAAGGCCATTTTTTTAATAACCAAAATGGAACAAGGACAGTTTTATCTAGCCCAAATGTTTATTGCAACAAAAACATGTCTTTTTTTGTCCAGTGAAAAAGTTAGATTATCAACGTCAAATGCTTAATAGAAATAACTTTTTTTCAGAGTGGAGCACATGGAGGACAATTAACATATAATATTAACATAAATTAGGTAATTGTCATAACATTAAGTTAACCAACAGAGGTGGGCAATATCTGGCATTTCTATCCTGCATGTGTGATATCACTGCTTGGATTCCAATCATGATGAATTTAATAAAAGTAATTTATTAAATTTTTTAACAAAAAGACAAAATGTTACCACCTACTTAGGTCAAATGAGTGTGGTAGTAATGGGTATTTGTTGCTTTCATCTCTAATTGGCATTGATGAAAACACAATATGCCTCCACTAGCGCTAAAACAGTGATCCAAATGAGTCGACACTGAATTTGAAAGACAGACTGAAAAAGTAACGTATAAAGAGAGGTAACCACTGTAAAGTTTTCTCAGTCCTCCGTTCATGCTGTTTGCCAGCCTTTCCATAAAGTAGACCACGGCACACCAAAAAACAACCACACACACACACAGAACGGCCAAGCTGTGTACACAGCTCCTCTGTACTGGCAATGGAAAAGCATACTATTGCCTATTTTGACAGTTTACCTATGTTTAAAAAACCTGTGTGTATGCATTCATTTTGATGGAAAAGGGGTGAAAGAGTAAAAACCTAAATACTGTACAGATGAGAATGATGTCTTAGACAAATTTACTGGCAAGAGTGAAATAATGCTAACAGAAATTCAGCTCTCCTTGTGTCTGATTCTTGAGTTGACCTGCCTAAGAACAAATGACAGGAGGGCAACCTAATCTACGCTCTTTGAATACAGAGTGTAATTAGCCCCACTGTGTGTTGAACCCAGGCTAATGTAATCAAATTAGCTGATCCACACGTGACTTTACTAACACTAATCTAAATCTTAATCCAAGCGGGTTAATGTGAATGAGAAGCACAGTTTATTATTACACAGTGAAAGCTTCATACTAAAAGATTCAGCTGCTGGGAGGAAGCACAGAAGTTCAGTGGCAACTTTAACTAATAAAAGAAATAATGAGCTGAACATTTAAGTTCAGTAGCGCATCACATCAGTGAAAATATTGCTTTTTAGCTGCTCTTGTTTAAACTAATGTGTCCAAGGTTTCCCACACCCCTACCTGGTATAATCTGCAAAAATGTGGACAACACCACCATAATCGGCCATATTATAAACGAGAGTTGATACCAGGAGGAAATCAGCAGTCTGGCAGAGTGGAGTACAGAGAGCAACCTACTGCTCAGCGTCAGTAAAACCAAGGAGCTGATTGTTGATTTTAGAAAGAAGGAGGCAAAAACACACACCCCTGTCTACATCAGCAGAGCTGAGGTGGAGCAGGTGAACAGCTATACGTTCCTTGGAATTACTATCACTGAGAACCTATCTTGATCATCACACATCATCACCCAGGTTAAAAATCACAGAAAAGACTCTACTTCCGATTGGAAACTCAGGAAGGCTAAATTCCAGAGCAAGATCCTGGTAAACTTCTACAGAGGAGCAATAGAAAGCAAACTGACTGGAAACATCACAAACTGGCGTGGCTCCTGCACGGCCCATGACAGCAAGGCTCTACAGCGGGTGATTAAAACTGCCCAGAACATCACTGGTTCCCATCTACAGAGCATCAGTGACCTCGGTGAAGTGAGGTGTCTGCACAGAGCCCAAAGAATACTGAGAGACAGCATCTGGGAAAGATACAGAAGTATCTGCTGCAGAACCACCAGACTATGGAGCAGCTTCATCCCTCAGGCTGTGAGACCCATAAACTCCTCCTTCAACTCCTAAAGATGTAGCAGGACTTAAGGACAAATTTTAATTCAATTAATAATAATAAAAATACCTTGTACCTTGTTATCATAGTGGGCCGCCTCAAATAAATGAATGTGTGAAGAGCTCTGTATAACCCATATAATCCATTTTGAAAGAATTTTCGTTTTGATTCTTTTTTTTTTTACTGTTGTGTTATGAGGCATGTTTTTGGTTTGTTTCCAAATTCCAAATAAAAGAATAAAAAGTAATTAATAATTACTGGAAAATAGTATAAAATGCAGGTCACAATATTCCTAGAGCCCAAACGGGTGTCATCAAATGTCTCGTTTTGTCCCACCCTCAGTCTTGAACTGAACACATTCACTTCATGTAAAGCAAGCAAAAACGTCCTGAAAAACCGAGTAAGGTCTGGTCTTGTTTGTTGCAGGACGTTGGCTCACTACCGGCTCCATCAGGGACTGAAGGAGCGCTCAGCCTTCCTGTTGCCACAGGCGGCTATTCATGAACACTTCCTCTCTGTATCTTGACCACTCAATGTTTTCAGGACACACCTGCAGGGTGACTGATGGTGAGTCAAACGCTGAGGTCAAGGTCAGCCACTGTGCTTGTATTGTCCCAACTGTGACAATGAATCACAGCCTGCTGCTCTGTTCGTCTCCAGGAGACATTACCAGCAATCACTTCTGGGGATGCCTTAAAGGCGTCTGAACCATCGTGTCATCATCAGGGTGTGTGTGGTAAAATGGTACAGTCGCATTTCTCAGGTAGCCCCCTCCCCCCCCAGGTGGAATAAGCCAGCCTGAGATCATCTGTGTCAGCGCATATGATTGTTTTGGCAACAGCACTGAAAAGCACACACAGGCTTCGGGCAGCCAAGAGCAAATTCAAGCAAAATGTGAAGCTGCTGCTCGCTTTCATGTCTCACAGGCCAACTGAAAGTCACTAGCCTGTCTGTTGGAACTAATACGCACTCACCTGGAGCAGATGGAGCTCCCTAACTTAAATGGATATCTCCTGTTTTTCCATATGAGAGCAGGAGGCTTCGTGAGAGAAGCTAAAACTGAATGTTAGACGTGCTCATGACTGCCAAAAAAAAATTTCTGTTGATGCTGAGAGTTGAGACAGAGGGAGTGATAAAATGATGATGTAAATTCATTGCCAGATAAATATGAATTACAGCAATCCCTTGTTGCTATTTAGAGGGCCAAAGTGTAAGATTTAAGGGGATAGATTCGCAGAAGTGGAATATGATATATGAACTGTGTTTTCTTTGGTAAATAATCACCTGAAAATAAGAATGGTTGTGTTGTTGTTACATTACATTCAGCCGTTAATGTCTACATAGGAAGCAGGTTCTACTATATGGAGAGCGACATGTTGCACCGCCATGTTTCTACAGTAGCCCACAAAAGACAAACCAAATACTGATGACAGGTACAGCCATTCATGTTTTCACATCGGCCACCACAGTAAGAAGCCCAACTGCAATGAGTAGTGCCAGAGTTACACTGTCTGTAATGTAAAATTCCTTTATTCAATATTTCTAGCAGTTTATCACCAGGTCTGTTTGTTTTGGAGTGGAGGCGACCTTTGTGGATAATTCGGCTTCCGGTGATAACCTCCTGAATGTCTGGATGTTAAGATATTGAAGAAAAAAAGGTGACCTGACATTAGTAAGTGTTGGACTAGCTGCTGCAGTGACATGCCGAAGTGTGTCAGAAATACACAGGCTTTATTTGTTTTTTGATCTGCTATAATCTCCTGGTTTGCTTGTTTTGGTGAGGAAGACACCTCTGTGCATAATTTGGCTTCTGAAAAAAAACTCCTTGAATAATGAAAACTAAAGGAATTCTAGCTCGGAGAGAAGTTTTAGATGTTTGCAATCTGCAATTCACTGCTAGTCAACACCAAATCCCCCTACATTTTACACACTTTACCTTTAAGGAGGATGATTTTCTCTTAAGTCAGAAGCATCTGCCTTTCTACAACCTAAGTTGTGCAATGTGTCCAATGGAGACTAAATTGTACTAACTATTGTTTCTTTCTCTTAAGAAGTAGCCTCATGAAACCGACTATCTTTTGAAAAATCAAGAAAAATCATACTAATCTTGTCCTGTTAAGTGTAAAATGATGCTCCTGCCTAGAAAATGCTGTTAAAATTTTCATCTGATTAATCATTTAAAATGGCTCATTCCTTAAAACATTTGCAAAATACTTGTGCAGCTGTACCATGCCCCAATTTCCAAATCAAAGCGATGGCAGGGGGAAAGTAGGCTGCGTGCACTGTACAGCTATCAGTGAAAGTAGGAGTTTAATACATTGCTAGAGAGAGTGACGGCTGAGCCAATGTTGCAGCAGCTATAAAGGGATTATTCTTCCCTGGAAGACATAATCATGTGTAACACACTTGTTTCAAATCCTGTGAAAAACAAACAGGTGTTTCAGCTTTAAATCTAGCCTCTGGCACACAGCCTGCAGCAGAGAACCCCCACAGACAGACCTTTTTCTCTTAGTTCCTCATTAGTTATTAGGATATGGTGAATAATGCCAGCATGGTTTCAACAGCATTCATCCAAGAAATACACTGCACACACTGAAGAAAGGAATGTCTGGAGATATTTCTAAAAGTATGATAAAAGGGTAAAAAAATGCACCTAATGTTGACAACACGCTGGTGTTGATTGATTTGCTTATATTCTGGATGAAAATGTCAAAATGTGTGTTGAATGAATGTCACCTTGGGACACATGATACGTGCAATGTCAATTAACCCTTTAAAACCTGAGCAAATTGGTTTGATTTCTGGGGAATGGGGAAAAAGGCAAAGGCCCACAAATTGTAATAAATTAGTAAGATGTAACAAGCGAATTTTATTACAAAAAACAAAGAAGTAGTTTAAAAAAGAGGAGAGGATAATTGAAAATTATCAAAAACTGTTAAAAATTAAAATTATTTTATTTTATTTTACTCAATATAATTTCAAATTTAAAATCATGTTGCGTAGTTTAAAATTTTGTTTTATTTTTATTTAAACTATAATTAACCAGGTTGGTCCCATTAAGATTAAGAATGGGAAATAAGAAACAGAGACACAAAAGGAGACAAAATACAATTCACAAGCACTAAAATAAGCAAAGCAAAATACGTTATATATATAATAAATACTTTTCCCCAGAACTGTTTATGATCTTTTTTATTGCTTTTACTTTTTAGCACGTTAACTTTTTAACTATTTTTCTGCTAACTTTTGGGCCATGTCTCGTTATGTTGCTCGTTGCCTTCTATCCATGCTTTTTTTTTTTTTTTTTTGTTCGTTTGTTTATTTTTTGTTTTTTAAGAAATAAAGCCAAGTAGCTCAGGTTTCAATGGGTTAAATAAACATGTGATGTGGTATGTGAGGTGTATTTTGGCTGTTTGGTGACTTAAAAAAATGCACATTGAATCAGTGTGTGAAATGAAGCTGAACTCACCTGAGAGCCCCCACAGGAGGGTGAAGCAGAGCAGGGGAAGTTTCCTCGGAGTGCCGGTGGAGACCTCCATGGTTGATGCAGCCTCAGCGTCCACTGGTCGGTGTGTTACTGTCCTTCAGCCAGCTTTATATAGGAACCGTGTGTCGCCTCGAGCAAAGCTCCTCAAGTCTGTCAAGTGGCTTCTCTTGGCTCTCCCAAAAGAGACGGTAGCCCGGGAAGGTGAGGGACACTTCGGCTGACGGAATGTTCAAGTCGTCAGAATCCTCTTCTGTGACTTTAATGGTTAATAAAGTGTAAATTGGTTCATCACCTCCGACACTGAGGGTCTCGCGCGGTTCTTGCTCTGCTCTTAATGCTCCGTTGCATCTGTAGTCCGTCCCTCTGTAGACAGCAGCGAGTCCAACTCTGGAACTTGTCCTTTGTCATCCGGAGAGAGAGGGAGAGGGAGAGAGGGAGGGAGAGACCTAAAGAGAGACAGGAGAGCCGGAGCACCTCAGCGAGCGACTGGCTTCAAATTTACCTCGATATTAATGACAGCTTCCGATTACGAGCTTCAAAATTAAAGCCGAAATTTACGTACACGGTTTTATTGATTGCCTTACGAGACAGTCTGCTCTTATTTTGAAAGTAACATCCGTTATTTCGATATTATTATTTTAGAGCTTGACGCAGGAACACCTGTCCTCTGATTCGCAGCTTGAAATGCAGGTGCAAAAGATACTTTAACCCTTTGAAACCCGAGCAATGTGTCTTGATTTCTGTCAAAAACATGTGAAGGAGCAATTTAACAAAAATTAGCAAGAAATTAGTAGGGAAAAAATATACAAGAAAATTACCTGAAAATAAGCAATAAACAAGTAAAAAATCAAAAACGCTGTAAAAAAAAAAAAACTGTGAAGGGAATACTGTTCTTTAATTTGACATTCGTGCTGAACATTCAACTTACTGTTTTGTATTTATTTTTAATATCCTTTAAAACTCTAAACCTGGAAGTGGGTTTGAAAGGGATTTTTTTTTTTAAAAAAAATCTCAGCATTTGTCACAGCCAGAAACTGTGAAATATACTCATTTATGGTGTAGCGAAGGTCATGCATTTTCCCTCTCAGGGAGGATCACGGGAAAATATTTGTGGCTACAGGGAGGGTTCGTGACATGTTAAAAAAAAAAAAGAAAAACAGAAGTCTCACCTCTGCAACCCCATACTCTGCTAAATTAAGTACAATCCCTAAACAGTGACAGTGGCAGTAATACACAGATAATCACATTTCTTTATGAATGGACAGGTGTGTGAGGAAATAAATTCATTGTAAAGGTCTCAGTCAAGCTTAATGTTTTCCAAAACTGCAGAAAATAAATTAATTGATTACAAAATAATTTCCTCAAGTTCCATAAAAAATATCATAGTTAAAATGTGTCACCACTAACTTGGTATGACCTGAATTTGTCTCTAAAATAGATAAAGGGCAAAAATGGTGCTTCATCACATTCTAGGCAGGCATACTCTTGTGCAATTTGCCAATTTCAAAAACCCTAGCTTGAGCTTTTTCAACAATAAGCCTATTTCCAACCCACACAACTAAAGCTCCATCCTTTTCCCCAGTCTCTCCCTGAAAATCTCCCTCTCCTGCTCTATCATGTGTGAAGAGGTGTGGGTCTGAAAGCACAGAAACAGACTGGACTCAGCTTGACGTGAATTCCCAAGGTGAGCTCACCCCCTGATGTAAAAATATGGACTGACCTGTGCTCTCCAAGGTGCTCAGACCCCTTTATTTCAGTTTCTAAGGTTGCCCCGTTGCCTCAGCAACAAGGGTGAGGCTAATGCGGGAGGACTGCTCAATTATGAGAGGTGAACAAGGGTTATTCCTGTGATTAAATCCAAAGAAGCAGGGTCCAAGCCTTATGGCCATGAGATTTTGTTGTGTTGTTGTAAAAATGCATCTGGGCCTCCAGCTGAAATCTGCAGCATTCAGGGGGAAGCTGTCAAAACAGGCCTGTTTTTATTTTTGCTGCAAAAATAATTTGAGCAGGGCAGAGAGGCTAATACTGGATTCTGGACCAGACTGCTAATCCAAACAGACGAGTGTGCTCAAAGGATGAGCAAACCTGACACCTGGAGGCCAAACATAGAGCTTCTTCCAATTAATTATCTAGAGAATCTAAGGACACATTAAAGATATTTTTTGTCTTTTGTAACCTTTTTAGTTGTAATTTTTTTCTCAAAAGAAGGGAGAAAATGACCAAATCCCTGACACGTTTCCCCTCACCCTGATATCTGCCACTGATGATGTCTATAGCCTCTCTATCAAAAGGGACAAAAGAAAAAAGAATGATAAATTTAATTTATATAATAAAGAAAAAAAACTAACAAGGATCATTACTGTTGCCATTAACTATAATTTATTCATCATAAATAAATAGAATTTTAAAAAAAAATAATAATAACAATACTACTACTACTACTGCTAATAATAATAATGATAATCTTTTTTTATACAGCACCTATAAAACCTTTAAAAACACAAAAAGTGTTTTGACAAGCAAAGCAAAAGCAGAAATGGAATTCTAAAAAGCCAATATGACAACAGAAAGCCAAAAAGTCCTCCTTCACACGAGTGAGACAAAGCCAGGCAGAAGTGGTGAATAAACCACAAATAAAAGGAAATAAAATATATAAAAATTAAATTAAATAAGTAAAATAAATAAAAATGAATAAAAAGATGATATCACATAAAAAATCTATAAAATGTTTTTTTAATGTGGTTGTAATGTTAGAATAATTGTACAGTTGTTTCTTATGTATGATAAATTTCAGTACATTGCATGAGTAATGAGTACATTACTAATGCCAGGAATACCACATGTATCTCCAGATATATACAGCTGACCTGTTTTATATAAAGTATAAATATGCACTCATAAAGTGAATAATGTGTATATACATATGTCTACACACATAGCAACACTGCAAAATGTATGCACAAGTATTCATGATAAACCTTGTGAATAGTGGCTTCTTATTTAATATTAAACATTCAACAGATTTTCAAAGGCTCCACAACCCACGGTGCATAGAGTAATAGAAGTAATTATGGGACACTTTTTGGGCATTGCATTAATTTGATTAAGAACAGTAGTGCTGCATTCACATCCAGGGAGAAGATATTACAGAGGTCTAAAGTGCAATGTAAGAAAGCATGAATAAGCAGTGTTTGCTATTCATGAGAATCAAGTCTGCCACTCCCTGCAGGCTGCACAGAGGGACCAGTGCTGATGGGGAACCTCACCACTCATATCAGCATGTTTGGTCATCCAACAAAAGCTCTTCTAAAATGGAACTGCCTATTGAAAACATGTGCGACTAATGTGTCACCTGTATCACTCCATCCTGTACATTTTATTACTGAACAATAAAACTTTTTGGATTGGTACCTTCCCTGAAGGTAAACAAGACCAGCCTATTTAAACTAATCGATTAATCAGTTTTATTAATTTCTATTGTTATATTATATGTTATTGTTACCATAACTGCTGCTATGCATCTCTCTTTCTTTCTCCCCCTCTCTCTCTTTTCTGTATATCATTTTATCATCTACAATAATTTACTTATTTTCTATTAAGTATTCTATTAAGACATCTATTACACGTCTGTCTGTCCTGAAAGAGGGATCCCTCATCAGTCGCTCTTCGTGAGGTTTCGACCATTTTTTCCCGTTATAGGGCTTTTTGGGGGCAGTTTTTCCTTAGTATCTGAGAGGGTCTAAGGACAGAGGGGTGTTGTATGCTGTAAAGCCCTCTAAGGCAAATTGTAATTTGTGATAATGGGCTTTATAAATAAAATTGACTTGAAATGACTTGACTCAATTACTGCGCAACATCACTTTTCTATGCTGCTTTCAGATGCCTTTCACAAGTGTTGATTGTGAGCTATTTGGGGTGATTTCTTTCCAAAACACAGAAAATAGGCAATAAGCAACTGGGTAAGAACTGTTCTACAAATTGAAAGAAATGAGTAGATTTAGAAAATTGTTGTTTTTTTTTTGTTTGTTTGGGTTTTTTTTTTAAAAAAAGGTAGGAAAAAATACAGTGGAAAAAAGAGAAAAAATCAAGGGAAAAAACTTTCTGTGTAATATATGTAATATAATTCACCATACTTATTTTAAATTATGTTAGCCTATTATAATTATTAAGCACTTTCTCCAAGTCTTGTTTGTCTTTTTTTCATTATTCTGTCTCATTTGCTTGTTTGTTTTGTTTAATTTTGTTTTTAACAATTTTTTTAAAGGAAACTTTTTTTTTTTTTTTTTTTAAATTTATAACTGATTTGGGGGTCATTTCCTCTTTCATTGTTCATTCCCTTTTTTCTGTGTTTTTGAAAGAAGTCAAGATAATTTTCTCAGGTTTTAAAGGGTTAATGATATGTTGGAATAAAGCAAATGAAACAATAAAACAGTATGAGGACAACAATCTATTGTTTTATGATCAGATTATCTCAGATTATACTGGGCATAGATGTGTGACATTACACAATCCTACATATAAGTATTATGGGCTCATGGCAGTTATCATCACTGCCCTGTACTGTATTGACTCTGTCCTTCTTCTGGACATACTGCATGGTTTTATTTCTACATTACTGGTGTTTTCCATATATGATACTGCATGACTGGAAAGCTATTGAACATTAAATGTGAACAAACGCAAACAGGCCAGTCAAATATACAACAGTGAGGTTTAATAAAATATTAATTTACATTATGTATGGGTAATTCCTGTCGTTGAGTTAGAAATATTGCTCACCTACAGTGTAAATAAAACAGTGAAAGGCAAAATGTAATATTAATTATTAACTATCAGGCAGAGCCACACATTTTATTCATAACAAAGGGGGCGGTATGCAGTGCATGCCTTTCTATTCAATTTGCTGTCTCAGTGTATAAACTGTCTAACATGTAAACAATACAATCATTTATTCTGTTCACTTGTTTAAATGTCACACACCAGTATTTGTTCAAGTTGAAATCTTATGATGGTGTTTTTGGATGTCTGGGGGAAAAGATATTTGTTCCAGTTCTAAAGGCTAGTTTCTAAAAGGTCAGTGGCATTGTCTCTGAGCACATACATCACAGCCACACACTGTGTCAGCTGTGGGTTAGACTCCCTCTGAGGCACCTTTGAATTATTAGTCAACTTACTGCATCTATAGGCCTGTTTCCTGTTCTTTTCAACCTTTTGAAACCCAGAACATCAGTTTTCATGAGCTGCATCCAGACACCATTTGCAAGTATTAAAAACTATGAGCAAATCTAATTTGACCAATTTTGAAAACATGGAGGGAAACTTGGCTTGAAATATCCCCAAAATTGCAATAAATTGGTAGAGAATGATTTTCAAAAAGCTGGGAATAATGTCCAGAAAACTATAGTTAGAATAATCATAATTAAATGTTTATGTAAATTATATAAAAAAAAACCAAAACAATTAATAAAAGTATTTTAAAATTATGTTTCAGAATTATTTAAAATAATATATATATTTTTTTAAAAAATAAGGTCATTTCCTTGTTTTTTTGTGGTAGCTGTTGTTTTTTTTTTTTTTTAACTTTCCCCCCCCCTTTTTTTGCAAATTTTTAGGTAATGGTCTGGTTTTATTTTATTTTTTGTATTTATTCAGAAATCTCTTGCAAATTTTTGGCTAATCTCTTCCTAAATTGATCATTGTCTTCCTCCAATGTTTTTTTTTTTTTTTTTTTTTTTTTTTAAATCCAGCAAATTATCTCAGGTTTTAAAGGATTAAATGAGGTGTTATGCCTTTAAAAGCAAACGCTTATGCTTTGCACTGACAACAAATAGAAGTAATATCAACTATGTGGGGATTTTCAGCATCAACTATCTATGGCCATCTCCTGGCCACATGGGTGAATTACATAATTCCACTTCTCAACACACATTCAGCTGCTGCAGTTCCATTTTCTACAATTCCAAATCTCACAGTGGCCTACCCATTCAAAACATATTATTATTTCTATATAAAGTTTGGAACAGGTGTGTTCCTGCACCAAAACAGGCGTTTCTGCACTTTGTTTTTAAGAAAAAGACTTTGGACCTTCAAACGTGTCAAGAACCCCGACCTCACTCTGATGACATGTTCAGGTAAAGTGAGACAGTCATGTTTGTTTGTTTCTTCTTTAAATGATTAAACAAATTAACAGTTTGCCGCTCTATCCACTGAGCCACCAGACGCCCCTCCCCATGTTTTTGAAAATAAATCAAGACACTCTGCCCAGATTAATTATTCACTCAAAACCATTTGCCATAAAAATGTGCTGTGAAAATATTTTGATTTTAAGTCAAACAATTAAAACAAGCAACACTCTGCAACCATTTTTGGTGTTATACCTTTCATGTTTTCAGTGCAGCACTCTTATTACTAATGCAAGAAAATGAACATGCCATGTGGCTTTTCCTGGCAATTTCTGGGACGAGTGAATATTTGACTCTTTGCTCTGCCCATCACTGTTCTCTAAAACCAATAAAAATGATTCATGTAAAGCACATTTGCAACAACTCAAGAACACGTCTGATGGCTGGCTGCTAATATTTAAAGAGCCAAAGATATAAAACCTTATTTTCTGATGTCTTACGTTACCTGACTTCACCCTTCTCTCTTAAAGTTGAATACACTCATTTCGATATATTGTATTATTGTTGACAGCAAGATTCTTCTGTTAATAATTCACTTTCTTTGGGTACATCTGACGGTATCTAGACACAGTGCCGTATTTAAGCCAACAAACACACAGAGGCCCATTTCCACTGCGTGGCAAATGACAGTGAGTGCCCCATTTATTGTTTTTCCAACATGTAAACATACAAGACGGTGACTTCAAAACAATCACATACAAGACATGGTGTCAACCAATAAAATATAAAATATCATATTTATTCTCATATACTGTATACCCAAACAAATGAACATTGCAAGTTTGCAAAAGCCGGAATGCTCAAGAACATCAATATTTTTAAATATATATTATAGATATATAAGGTAGCTTTCATATACATAGATTCAATATGGACTTCTTCACCGTTTGATTCTTCTCTACACAGTCCTCTCCTGGCACATTGCACATAACCTCAGGAATCACTTTCATAAAGAGTTCAGTTTAATTATTGGTCAAGGATGAGCCAGCCCTGCAGCTTAATTTCTTAACCTGGGTAGAAGTTGGAGTTTAGTGCTCGGAGGCCTGTTTCACACCTGTATGCATGATTGTGTGTCATCTGCAAGACTGGTGTATTTTAAATATCAGTATGTGGGAGGTGCCGGGAACTCATCAACCCACAACCCCACAGCTGCAGCTAAAGATGCTCCAAAGTGCTGACCACCAATACATACTGGCCTACCATATACTTACACTCCAGTGTCATATCTGTGATTTCTTATTTTGGTTGAAACCAAATTAAATGTCTGTACTGATCTGGCTGCATTACAGAATATCTAGCCAAGACAACATTCAATCTTGTATATGTCAGAATTTTATAAAAAAAAACACCAACCTAAAAGAGGCATTTTTATGTGCATTAGAGCTATAAAAGACCATGCCAAATAGTCAGCAGGGAGGCTTAAAAGATAACAAGACAGCTTTGGAAGTAAGTTACATTTGGTCACTGGGCATTGGCAGAAACACCAAAGTGTGGGCGGTAGGCATGAAACCAAATCTCTAGCCCTTTTTACACAGAGATGGCGCAATGGGGCCCCTACAAACTCCCTTCTTTATGCCTCCTTTGTATGTTTACACAGAACCAAACGACAGCGTCATCATTCTGCTCCAGGGTGTGGTTTTAAATAGCATCTGCCTTTGCGGAACCAAAAGAGGTATGATGTTCAACACCATGTTTAAACACAAGGGTGTCAGCCTCTAGTTTGATGTGTAACCTATGTGTCGGCACTGCTCTCTTAACAATAATGCAACAATTATGCCAATAACAATCATTCACCACCCGTTATATGGTGGCTGATCTCGTCCTCTGCTCAGAGGATAAGGAGCTCCGGAACTGCACTATTCCCAACAGGACATTTGTGGACATTTAAGTTAATTTTCTCTGAGTTAGCTGCCTATTGCTAACAGCTGCTTTTTTAAATTTCCCGCGATGTGGTTGCCAACATAACACATAATCAGTCCGTCACACCTCCCCTCTGTGGTTGTGTCTTTCTGGCTTTATGATTTGCACAGACTTCGTTTTGGTGCTGTTACTACCTCTGTTCCTGGCTCAGAGATGAGCCTGAACAGATCTGAAGTCTCATACAGAACGGCAAGGTGGCATAACGCCGTAATATTTCCGCCTTGAAAAGGCAGTGTAAATGTGGCTTCTTCTAGCTGATAACCAAACAGCAGCAGGTGGTGGAGATGCTGTGATTAAGTTTTATTTAATCTGATTATAGTTTGTGAGGGTTGCAAACACTGTAAGCAGTGAGGAAAAGTATTCATTCGGGGGTGGGGGGGGTGGGGGGGTTTAAATCTTGTGTTTAAGTCCCTTTTTTATCATTCTGTGTCCCCTCTCTAAATTTGGAATTTGACTTTTTAAATGCAGCAAAGGCAAAAATCATCATGAGTTTCTCCCAGCTGCATATTGAGGAGTTTGAGGTGCATGGTCAGTACTTGATCTATTAATCCAGTCAGAGCTGATCTGATTAGATCAGATCGATGGATTAGAGGAGCAGCTGCTGCAGTAGTAAGTGAAAGCAAGCTTTAGACCAAGCACAATAACTGTTGAGTTTCGCTTTCACTGCGCCTGGTGGCCTGCTGATCCGTCTCTGCCCAGACTACACCTTGAGCTCCGAGAGTGTTGTGCCATCAAAAACCGAAGGGCATACATATTCCAATAGCTCTCATAATGAACAGTCCAGGTCCAAAAATATGAAATCAGTAAGTGGTGGCAGTTTTAATCATGATGAGCTGCAACAAATAAATCAATGTGCGGGGATCCCTGTCACTGGTCTGTTGATTACAGTGTACATTACAGGTCAGCATAATTGGTCATATGTGTCATTAAGTGAACTGAATGGAAATTAGTTGGAAACTAGGCTTGGGCGTTATCACAGTGTGACGGTATTACAGGGTATTTAGAGAAGCTGAAGGTATGTTTTTTTTTTTTTTATTCTGTCATAAATACAGACACTCCTCTTTCTATTAAACTCATTGTATGTACTACACAGCATGCACCACCAGAGCTCAGTCTCCGGTTGCATATCAAGAAACCTAGTGATTGAGGGAGATGTTACAGGACTGTAAACAGCCGGCAGCCAACAGGCAGAGTGAGACAGTGGGGAATGAGAGCATGTTTTTTACATTTAACTTGATGAATTAAGGATTTATTTCAATCAAACCGGAGCTGGTGATTGTTGGTACAGTGGCCTTACTAACGAGACTACTAGCAAGAATAACCAAGATGGTTTGGGCGAGTTTTATTTTTTTGCTGTCAGTTTGAATGATGTGTGTTTTATGATGAGTTAATGATGCAATTAATCTTTGTCAGTTTTCCGTGACCAAGAGAAAGTTGACTTAAAAGGTATGACATATTAAATACAAGCCTCATGGAAACTACACCTAAACTGCACCCATTGTTCACACTGCTGCTTAAATAGGTGGTCTCCACATTGGCCAATGCTAATTTTTCACTTTGTCTCCCTTGTTTGCATGGAAGCATCTCTAGCTGCAGCAAAGTCATCATGCAAAACTAAATTTAAAAATCGGCCGTTTCTTTTAGATGCTTTGTGAATTAAGGTCCAGACCTCAACAGTCAGAGTTAAGGCAGTTTCAGAATGAATCCACCCTATGGTCCCCTCGCTGCCTTGTTTGCTACATCCTACTGAGGTAGACAGACATGTACTGTAGTAGTCACCTTGCCAACCCCACGCTCCCTGATGAGGCAATATTTATCTACACTAAACAAGCAGCAGAAACCTTTGTAGTGCACATTAGCCTTAAATAATAAGTACATATGTCTTGGATGTTGCAGCTCTGTAATACTTAAGCTAATGTTCCCATATTTCTACACAATACATCTGCCATATTGTGCATCGTCATTCTTTTTAGACTTAATAAGGGTCAAATGAAAAGTCAGTTCAACAGAGTTGAAAAGGCTGCAAAAATATGCCAGACTCTTGCACACATCCATGCTTTAGAACAGACAGAATTGGTCACCTTTCTTGTTGCCTTGCTGGCTGTAACACTTGTTAATTATATCTTTAGTCAATACTGACACACTGAGTGTAGTTACAATGTTTCTTTGTTGTTGTACTTTAAGGAACAACCAATAGCAGTTTCAAGGCACTCCACCAGGGAGCCTGCTGAGAGGAAGTCCAGCTCCACCTCGATGAATTTGATGTAAATGGCATAACGCTGAGAGGACTCTAAACTTCCCTCACCATTCTGATTTGTAGCAGCACCACGGCAGTTCTCCTGCAGGAAACGAGTCACAGCGGAGGGTTCCCCGTGGACATAGTGTTTGCCAGATCCCTGGAAGTGATGGAAGAGACTCTGCTGTATGGTCCTATCCTCAGCTATGCCCAGGTAGCAGTAAGTGACTTTAGCCCCAGTCCTGTCACATTTCTCTGCACCTTCTCCATCAGCCTGACTTTGTTCTCCGTTCTCTGACTCGCACTGAGGTAAGCTATGGTCTTCACCATCACCCTGTGAGGAGGTGTGAGCAATGTCGTGAGAGGATGACAGTGCCTCGTAGCCAATAGCGTAGAGTCCGTACGCCTTGGGAATGTCCCCAGGAAGGAGGTAGTGGGATGTGCCTTTGCTGCAGCCTGCAGGCCTCGACTGGGACACAGGGATCCAGTCCACCTCCATGTGCAGCTCCAGGCAGCGTGCCTCGCTGATGGTGATGTCCAAGAACTTGTAGTAAACATTCTTCCAGTTCATCTTCTGAACTTTGGTCATGATGATGCGGCCCTCTGGCTTCTCTGGGTTGAAGTACTCACGAAGCCTCTTTCCCAGAGGCACCTGCGAGCTGATTTCAGCGTAGTGGTAACGCACGTCCTCGCGCCAGCGCGTGTTGTAGCCAACGCCAAAGATAGCCAGTTTGTTGGAGAGGTGCAGCCGTGAGAACTCCGTCCATGTTTGGAAGTGCTCCCATTTCAGCTGCACCGACTCCAGGATACGCATCACAGTCTGCATCATGTCCCTTTTTCTACAGAGAACCAAAGATACATTATAATGACAATGCAACAAAACTAGAGAACATCCCATTCAGACACATTTCAGTGTTGGCTTTTTAAACAGAATTTGCAATGATTAGGCTGATTCACAGTGTCGGACACAAAACTTTATATGAAACACATTTAATTGTACAAAGACAAAGTGAAGTATGCTGTGGTTCTAGCTTACTTACTGGGTTTGTTCTGACAACTCTATTTGAATTTGCAGAGCTCTGTTTTTAGGCACCTGGATTTCCTCTAGAGAAAAAAATAAACATTAGTTTAAGTGCATTGTTTCCGAGTTCATCTGCTCTTTGCTGACACACTCACCAGTCTCCATGTCTCCCTCCTGGAAGGCTGAGTCCAGCACCTGGTTACACCAATCCTCCTGGGAGAAGTCTTCCATGGTGCTGCCATCAGACTCCATCTCCTGATACAGCCCACTGCTGTTAATCAGCACTGGGGCACAACTCTGGGAGTCCCAGCCTCCCTGACCGAACACCTTCTCCAGCTGCTCTATAGTGTAGCTGCTCTTCCTTTTGCCGATGCCATGCTCCTTCACACGGCTGTAGCAGCGGCGCAGCGTCTGGATGTGGTAGGATAAAGAAAGGATTCACTTGGCTGGTATTTCAGTAACTGAAAACTCTGTTGGGACTGTTCTATAGTATAAAGACAACAATAAAGTTGGGATGCACCAATCCGACAGACTGACCCTGTAGCAGAGATGTCACTGATTCATATGTGGTAATGCTACTGTAGCTTGTGATGCTACTGTTGTTAATCTGTCCAATAAATACATGTTAACATGAAGGCAGTGCTGAGCCTTTGCTGTCAAACCTGAAATTGACAATGCTTTTTGTGGTTGACAGGGCTCTGGATTGCTACCATTTTTTGTGATGGTGCAAGTAAAAATTTCATGTGGTTACATTCATGTGAGTGCAGGATGCAGACTTAAGAGACAAGGTCAAAGCTGACTCACTTGCGTGTTAAATGTGCATTGTAGGGTCTGTCTCTAAATTTGGTTTAGGAAATGTCTGTATCATCATTGCACTGCAGTACCATTTACAGTCATTTTAAACAATTGGTCACATCTCTTGCCGCATCTAGCCGTCGTCTCCCTCCCTCTTCCTCTCCTTGCAATCTACTTATAAAACTGAAGTTTCATTTAGTTAGTTAACTTATGTTAGTCACCACAGAATGTTGCCAGTGGAAACACCGGTTGTTTTTGCTACTTTAATACAAGAAGCTATGTTGTCATTACAACTTCACAACTACAACAATCGTGTTCAACACACATCTGCGCTCGCTCACTGGAGCTGTTGCTCCAGTCTCTCTGCCTGACAGTGGCATGGCAGCCTTCACTGGGTCTGCACCATTACCACACCAGCATACATCTGCAAGGTGGAATCTCTATTGACACTTATTGAAGCCAGCAGATACGCCAGACCCGCTGCTAAATTTGAGCAGCGCTCACGTCACCATTACCACACAGCCCATACAAACACAAACAAGTCAAGGCAGATTGATAAGGCAGAGAATTTATGAATGCCATTCATGCTGACATAAAATTGTATTGTGAACATTCTTGTCCATTTAGGCGGTTAGGCCTATTTGTCCACTAGGGAAGCTTTTGCCCTACAGGCCGACTTTGATGTTTGTTTTGTCAGCTAACAGTTAGGTGGTTGCTGCTGCTGGTTGACACATTACACTCCATTTTAACAGCTTTCCTGCTCCTCACTGTTAGGTGGTGCACCAGTACACTTAACTGGAGCAGGACATGGTGTTAAAAGGCTATTTCTCATGAAGTGTAACCAATCAGAGAGTGCTGTAGTGAGGCTACAGAGTGGTGAGTGGCTGCAGACAGACAGACAGAGAGGCTGCATCAGAGCCATTTAGCACAATTTTCATTTCTTTTTATTTTGACTATCAGATATTAAAAAAAAAAAAAATAGATAAAAGGGTGAAGGGTGACAAAAGGTTGTCATGTGCAGGTGTGACCAGCTAAAAAAGTTGGTGTCTCATGTTCATGAACATTTAGGGAAAAAGAGAGCAGCGACATTGATCATTACCTGTTTTTGCATTTTTTTGCAACCTATTGGATTTCAACTCACTTCATTTCTTGAACATGTAATTTCAAATATGCTGATGCTGAAAAGGAAAATATTGGATGCGTCGACATCTGATGCAATAGGAGCAAATGCATGCATGCACTAACACAACCTATGGCTGTCCTTCCTGATGACGCGAAAGAAAATGTTTATTTGCACTTTTATTTGTCTTTTACATGCGGAGTTGTGACTGAATGAATGAATAATAAACAATAGTTAAGTGAAGATTGTGGATAAAACTGGGTTGTAAATGAAAAGAATGTAAACGATGATATTCATTTGGTGGCTGTCATAAGGATAATATACCTTATCCACTAAGATGATATGACACAGCTGTTGTAACACTGTTGTTGTCTCTGTCTCCATCACTTACAATATGAGAGCTACTTTTGCACTAGTTTTCCAACTCAGGTTATGTATTCTATTTTTCCACAATCAACATAGAAATTCATATAGTATGTCCTTTTTTATATTTATACTGTATAACATCCCATGCAATTTCCTACTGTGCAATACTTTAACCACTTACAATGCAATAATATTTCTAGGCTATATTTCTATACTCGTACAGTAAATGTACTACACAACATGTGTGAATTTCAGTTATCATGTGCAAGTATCAATCATGTACGTATATGTATGAGTAAATGGTGTATATAGTGTATATAGCTTTTATATTATTTTATTTTTATTTGTAATGTTTTATCCTTTTTTGGCACAGTATGTATTTAAGTTATCATGTGCAAGTAACAATCATGTACATACAGTATCTGTTTAAGTAAAAGGTGTATACAGAGTATATTGATTTCATATTATTTTATTTTTATTGAACTTATTTGTATTTTTGTAATATTTTATCCTTTTATGGAAATGTGCGTATTTAAGTTATCATGTGTATTGATCATGCACACACAGTATCTGTTTAAGTAATAGATGTATACAGTGTATATTGATTTTATATTATTTTACTTGTTCTTATTTGTATTCTTTTATCACTCAAATCACTTTATTTTTGCATTTTTCTCTCACTTCTGACTCCTGAGCTGTGGTCATGTGCGAATTTCACACACAAACACTTGAGCATTATTTCCAATGTTTTATATTTAAATAAATTAATTTTAAGGTGAATGTACTTGAGTCTTACACAAGGTTGTTAGATAATGTCCTCGGTGTATTTTAGCTGGATGTCAGGTCAGCTACCTGTGACTAGGCTGGTTTTTGGGACCATCTCCTGGCCCTGTGTGTCTGTCACCTCCACCTCCAGCCTCAGGAGCAGCCTGACAGCCTGACAGCCTGACGGCCAGTCCGCAGCCGCAGCTCGGTGTCAGAGCTCCGGCAGAGGTCCTGATGATGGAGGATGGACATGCAGCCATCAGTGCGTCCTCACAGCTATATTTACCTTCATCCTCTCCCTGCACTGAGACGGCGTCCTCTCATATCCCAGCTCCGACAGGGCTCTGGACACCCGCTCGTACATGGCAGGACCGGGGGCCTTACCGGAGAACACGGTGCCCGCGACCTCCAGCTGCTGCATCCGCGCCTCCGTCAGCCTCTCGTTGCCCCACACCGCGATGAGGGCGTTCGTCTCGGACGGGGTCCATGACATCCCCCGGCAAGCCGTGAAGCTGTTGGAGGAGGACGAGGCCGCCGTCCGGCCCGCCGTCCCTGAGCCCACGTTCAAAGGCGAGAAGCGGTTAGGTGTCGAGGGATTGGAGTGGTATTGATTACTGTCACTCAAATCCTCCGACTCGGGGGATGGCACCTCGGTTTTCGGTATTTTTAACGGCGTCGATATCTCCGGAGAATGCTCCGCGGTACTGGACGCCGCCATGTTGCCTCTGTTGCTAAGGGGAGGGGGAGGAAGGGCTGACGTCCGGGGCTTCACGCTGCAAGGCATGGAGCAAAAGACGGCGCGGATCCAGGGAGAGACCCAGGGGAGGATCCTGGAAGAGGTGGACTCTCAAGTAAACAAATAAACAAACACACAAACCGAGTAATTTGCGTCCTTACTATGAGACAGAGACGACGGCGCAATGTGGGGCTGTCTCATAGAATGTCCCCTCCGCGTCCCTTAGAAAAGAAAAAGGAAGATGAAATAATCCTAATGACAGGCCCACAGAGTGAAGTCAGACAGAGTGGGACATCGGGTAAAGTAGGACAGAAAAGGTTTTACACTGTGGGCTCTTCAGGTTACATATCAGCAGTCCTGCTAAAAAAAAAGAAAATAAAAACAAACAAAAAGACAGCTTGAGCAGTTTAAGATGGTTAAATTGACCAGCTTGACCAGTTTAAAGTAGTTTTTGCATAATTTTTGATGGTTCAGCTGGTCTTATCAGCTTGTGATGGTCACTCTAGCTGGTTTATCCATTGAGTTCTGTAAAACTGAAACCAAAGCAATGTCCTTGAGTCTGGAAAAATATCAGTCATGAGGGGGAAGTATGAAAAGCAAAGGGCATATACATAAAGATAAATGTGAGCAGCTTGACAGGCTGGTCCAACCAACTAAAATTGTAGTTTATTATGTTAGCGTATCAGGCAAATCAGTTTGTAGCCAGACCACACACAAACTCACAGACAAGCAGCAATCAAAAGTACTGCTAGTAGTATGTAAAAGAGATCAATACATGGGCAAAGATGCACACTGGCACCCCGTGTGGTCCCATGCAGACTGCTTCATACAAGGACCATGCAGAATAAAAAAAAAACATAAATTGGTAAACATAAATAACGCGTACTAATGCATTGCACTTTACTTTAATACATCATAGAATGCATGTATAGGCTGTCGGCCATATGAAGAAAAATAGAATAGAATAGAATAGAAAACCAATATGGTTACAAAATAAAATAGTTATTTGATGACTGTCAACATTTAGCAGTCTGATAGCAGAGGGAATAATGGACTTAGAATAGATTTGTTTTCCTAAGGGGTGCTTTGTAGCACCAGCCTGAGGGCATTAAAGTGTATTCGCTTGAGAAAAAAAAGGATGAGATTGACTAATAATTCCTTTTGCTTTCTGGGCTACATATTTCTTCTAAAGGGAGTAAAGGTCTCTCTGCTAGACTCCGATTATATCACGGAGCAAACTTTAACAACTTTTCCTATCCCTTACAGACAACCCCTGAAACCAACAGATAGCAGAAAAAGTTAGAAGACTTTCAATAAATGATTGATGAATGGCTGCAGACTTATGCTGGGAATTACTTAAATTTTGTATTTGTCCATAAACCAAAGTACTAGAGAACAAAAGATAGATATTCACATATTAACATAGAGATTGTGATTAGAACTTCTCAACTTCACAGCCCCTGTAAATGGGAAATGTAGTTTCAGCCTTTACAAACATAACAGTCCAGCTGCAGGATGTATTTGTACTGAACGGTAACAATTATTATCTGTTTTTTAATAAAGGCAATGTACACAGATTGTGTCACTATGGTTTGCTGAATTATGTATAAGAAACATGCGTTAGATGAACTGTACTTTACTACTTTGTCTGTGTTTTTTAAATTTAGGACCTTTGTCTATTTATTTATAGCCAATTGGCTATAAAAATGTCACCAGAGTAGGATCTGTAACACTCAGTGGTGTGTTGTCCAACAAGTCACTGTCATCACTGGGCAGTGAATGAGAGCTTTTATTGGATTTTGAGTGTATAATTGGTCATTTGACGGCCCGATTGATGGATTGTGTCATTGTTTACTTCATCTTTTCCATGACAATGTTTGATTGGCTTTCCCTTTAGGGACTGCAGGTCATTCCAGCCGGCTCTGCCATCTGTCCACTGTTTGGCTGTCCGTGTGTGAGTGGTCAATGAGGTCCTGACCTGGCCAAAGGGACAGTAAGATTCTCTCTGGACGAGGTAGCTGTCCAATATAGATCAAAGACAGGAAACAGTGGACAGTCTAACCTTTACATGTCAAAACTGCAGCTGTCAGTGAGCTGTCATGTTCATGTCTGCTTTTAGGTGTGTTGGTACTGAAATGATAATTATGGCAATATTCGATATTTTCCTCATTGTCAGTGTCAAGTCTTCTGAAAAGAATAAATTCAACAATGAATGTATTTAAGCAGTGTGTGTGTGTGTGTGTGTGTGTGTGTGTGTGCGTGCAAAGCCTGATATATCTTTTTCCTCTGTGAAATAGACAGACTGATGAACTGGGGGATGTGTTCTTTTATTACCATGAACACACACTGTAGTTTACTTTTTTTTTTAAACATAACTTTAATATCAAAATGAAAATCAAAATAACCTTAAATATATTTTTTGGACATTTTTCTCTAGTTTTTGACAACTCTAATAATTTTCCACACATTTTAAAACATACATTTCTTTTCTTTTTTACAAAACTAGGGAAAAATGTCTTGTCAAAAAAGACAAAAGCTGGGGAAAGGGGGAAAAACTATACTTATAATTAATTGTTATTTAGTTATTATATAAAAATTGATGTAAAATTATGTTGCATAATTATTATGTTTTTAAAGCATCTTTTCCAAGCTTTGTTTTTCTTTGCTTAATTTTCTTATTTTCTGTTTTCTTTTGTTTTGTATTTTATACTAATTTTCAGGTTATTTTCTTGTACTTTTTACTTATTGCTTTTTTGGGGTAACTTCCTCTTTTCTGGAAATTTTTCCCTAGGTTTTGATCATTTTCATATAATTTTCCATCCTTTTTAAAACCTGTTTTTCAGGTCATTTTCTGCGTCACATTTTACTAATTTCTTGCAATTTTTGGGACATGTTGTCTGTTGCTCATGGACTTTTTTCCAACGTTTTTGAAAGAAATCAAACCAATTTGCTAAGTTTTTAAAGGGGCTAAAAAGCTTATGAGTGGCGTCTGAACAAAGCACAACTGATGTCGAATCAGGTTTTAAAGGGTTAATCCACGCCTGAAAGTAGTGCCCTACAGTTGAGCTAAAAACTACAGCGTTCAGCTGTTTTTAAGTTAAATAATCTAAAGTTTATAAACATGTTGTTGTTTGTTGGTTGATTCAGATTGAAATATCTCAACAGGTATGTGTATAATTGCTAGAAATTTGTATTTTAGTTTAGATAAGAACTTTGATGTTTGTCCTAAGTATCAGATGAGTAATGTAGATCAGTTAAGCTGGTCTTTTCCTGTGCTCTCCTGTCAAGTCTTTTTTTCTGACCAAATTCATGCAAAAATAATTTCATTTCATCCAAATGCTCAATGCACAATCATCTCTTTAAGATGGCTCATTGTTCTGTAATTCCGTAATGCTTTTATTAGCTGAGAACTCATTGAGAAACGCTGAACTATCAGAAAAGAGGGCCTCACCTGGGTTGGCACGTGAATCAGTGAGGTCAAGTCTTCTGTGGTCTCATTTGTGTTTTAATATTCCTGAGAGCACATCTGAACAAAATAGTGAGGATCTGTGTTAATCTATGTACCATCAAGAGACGGCCGTTATATTCTGGGACATGTACTGACATAACTTAGAGTTAATGAGACGGCTCTTTATTTGCACACGTTCAGGACACTGGCTTCACCTTTTAGTACCAGCAGTTCTGCTGACGCCTAATGAATCTGAAGTCTGAGAAGAGCTTTTTTTTGTAATTAGAGAGTGGTTGTGATCATAATCCTGGGCTTATCATCAGAGGGATGAATAGTTTTTTTCAAACTGTAATTGATTGCTGAGAGATTGAATTTGGCTGAGATGGAGGGAGGATATCAGTGTAAATGTTGTGTGTTGCTGAATGCAGATTTTCTCTTGGTGGACTGTAATGTACCTAATAGTGTTTGTGTTGCTTAATTTCATATGGGAAGGATGCTTTTAATTGTCTGCAGTTAGGGTTTGGTGGTTGGATGGATAAACTGGCTGGCGACAATAGGCTGAGTACATTGCAGGCTGTTTGTTTAAGGCTTTTTTTCCTTTTTATTTTTCTAATTCAGCGGTCTGCCTGTGAAAAACTAGAGAGCTGCTGCTAAATGGGCAACTGACACTAGATTTGGTCGGTATGTATTATTTCATATCTTCATAGCTTCCTGAAATTTAATTGAGGTATACATTATATGACATAAAAAAAGTGATACAGAGAGATACAGCTGTGCACCTTTTGAATTTAACTTTCTCTCGGTCACAGATGACTGATGAGGCTTAATTTCCTCTTTAACTCATCATAAAACACACATTCAAACTCAGCACTAGCAAAATAAAACTCAAACCATCTTCGTTCCTCTTGCTAGTAATCTAGTTAGTAACTTCATTGTTCAATGTACAATCACCAGCTTGACTGAAATAAATCCTTAATTCATCAAGTTAAATGTAAAAAAACATGCTGTTATTCCCCACAGTCTCTGACCAATTTGGTGATGAAAGCAGACTCCTGCTACCTGGAGCAACCAATAGCAAAATTTAATAGCAATTTCAGGTTTCAAACTTATAGGGCAGTAACTATGCATATATATAACACAATAGGATTTTAATATTTTGTGCTTAAATGTCAAGAGTTGGAACTAAATCATTCAACAGCACTACTAAACACCCAAATATTGAACTTAAATAAAAAACCTTAAAATTTACTTTTCAGCTGCAAAAAGTGGGTTGTTGGTTTAGCTACTCTTTAGGGAAAAGGCCTATTTGAAGAACAATGATTCACCACATTAACAGGATGAACAGGACTGTTGTCAAACTCAGAATGTTAACTGTATTGTTAATAGTCTTTGCATGTCAGATAATAATGCTAAAATCTATGTCAGTATGCAGAGTTAAGGAATTAACTCTGCATATTGACATCGTTTTATAGTAGGCTATATAATTAAACAGCAAAATACTTTTAGTGCCCCCACCTTGTCACCCTTATGAAAAAATTTGGGGGCACCACTGGAGACAGAAAGATTTCCTCTAACTCCCGCTCCAGCACCAACAGCGGTGCACAGACCTTTGCATGTGACCTTGGGCTGGGGTCATCTCTATCCTTTGACCCCCCTCACAGTGGGCCTGTTGGTGATTAATGGAACCATGGAGAGATTCCAAAGGAAGGTTTCAGTTTTAAGTTGTTTCTGTCGAGTTTGAATGAAATGTGTTTTACAGTGAAAGAGAGAAATTTCAGAGGGCGTCAGACTGTATTTTTCTGTCTTCACATTTTGCGAGTTTATCGTGTTTATTCATTAGTCTAAAAACAGCTAAGAGAGCTTATATTGAACAAACCACTCGAACACATCCCACCGCTGAAACAAATCCTCCTCCTCAAGTTCAGTTATGTGAAAGGAGGTCTAAAAAAATCAACCTTTGTATTGCTGAAGGCTGTGAGATTAATTTTCCCTTTCAGTTGGGTGATGGATTTATTTTTGTCTCCATGCTCAGCTTTGATTTGGTCACATCTGTTACCCATGAGTCTCAGTGTTAATGACACTGCCAGGGATGCCCTCAAGTGTTTTCATTTAAGCATATCTGAGTGTAGTCCTACATATGGCTCCAAACTCATCACTTTACACTTGACAGGATGATTGTGGAGTTAAAGCGCATCCTGTCAGTTTATTTTCTTTTATAAGTTCAGGTTGGTAAAATTCATTTGGATACAGCAGCTTGTTTTCATACATGCTGGAAAGTTTCAACATGGAATTATTTCTGCACTGCAGCTGCCCAACATGGATGGCCCTGTTAGCGCTCTACAGGAATGTAATATTCATGTGTTAGAAATGGCAACCTGCACCTCACTCATCATACTCATTTTCAGGTGTTCTTTTCACCCTTTTTGCATTTTTATGTATCTGTAAAGATTCAGCTTCAACTGCACTCTGCAATGAATTGAAGCAACATGAAATACTCTGCATGCATGTCTAAATTACTAAAAGTTCTCAGATACTAAATAGTACTATGTTTTTACTGCATTTAACTCTTTGTGTCAGGCACACAGATTCCATAATGGATCCTGTTCTTTTCAATGCAATGTGCAATGAAATGACTTACTTTGTTGTTATAAAAATGGATGTATTGTGCAATTTGATGTACTGATTAACTGATCAGTTTATTGATTCATTCAGCTCCCAACATCCTTGCAGCCCAATATGCTCTTCTATCATCACATTAAACATTCATCCAGCATCAAAATGCTGCTAAAAACAGTAAAAAAAAAAAAATTATGCAGTAAAATAACATAATTGCTCATCCATATTCAGTCTTTCAGACTTTTTCCTCCTACACTGTTTTTTAGGAAGTCTTTGAGAATGAGCCATCAGTTTTAGAAAAGGTTTTCCACATCCTGCATCAATTTTAGATGCCATCTCATCGCCATCATCACAGTGCTGCCACTGGATCATTACCAGATAGGTGTGAAATGACCATTACGTGGGCTGTTTCCTTGATACTGATTGCGGGAGACATGTCATCTCAAGCACACCAGGCAGAAAAAGAGCAGTCATGGTGGAAATCATGTCTCTGCCCCCTGCCTTTTTTTTTTTTTTTTTTACACAGCAGCAGAGAGAGCAGTTGAAGTAGTTGAGCACTTTTTGAACTTTACTCTTTGTTGTAACAAGTTACTTCATAGGCTACTTCATAAGAGAAAACCTGCACATATTCATGCTTTAACTTAATCCGTGTACTCTGGTGACCTAGAGGATTAATGCAGTGAGCATCTCCAGCTGGACTTTGGCCATCAATGTAATCTTTTAGCGAGCTTTAACATGTTTTCCCCTCCGGATGCTCATCGCTGACACAGTTCAGAGCCCCAAACCCCCACTGACTGTGTCTGATACCAGACCACATAAGACTCGCTGCTCTCCACACTTCCTGTACATCAGGCCCAGTTCTGGACTGCTTTGAATGGGGGGGCAGTAAAAGATGTTGGCGGGTGATATGAGTTATTCTTTAGGTCCTTATGCAGAACTATTTCCAGTTTTATCCAAAGCTTTTTGATAACCAGGCTCAATGTTGAGCCTGGTTATCAAAAACTGATTCACACTGGGAATTGTTTTTGTACTTTTAGTATACATAAGGTGCCAGAGTGCATAAAACAGCATCAAAATAGAGCTTGTTTTATCAAAAACAGTACTAGTGGAGGATCCCCCACACCCCCCGACAGAGGTCCTAGCTAAGACCCTACTGTCTTAAAATCCTAGAAATGTCCTAAAATCCTAGAAACATCCTAAAATCCAAGAAATGTGCTAAAATCCTAAAAATGTCCAAAATCCAAGAAACTTCCTGAATCCTAGAAATATCCTAAAATCTTAGAAACATATATGGACAAGTTGAATGTCCTTGCTTTAGTGACATTATAGTAATAATTTTTGGTGACTAAAGATTCCTATGTTTTGCGTTAGTAGGGCAGGTGGAGCCCCCCCTTTCCATGTGTCCATGCCTAGAGCTGGCCTAGCTGTACATGCTAGTTTGATTGATAGACATGTTTTCATGCCTGCTGTTACTAATAATTGCTTTGCATTCGGATGTAAATATTCCAGGTTGTTCCTTATTTTTGCTTCTGTCATGATACAATATGCAAAAGAGTTGAAAGAGTTGATTTACTGTCAAATACACACACCCCAGATTTTGCTGCGGAGTGACATTAATGCTACTCTTTGATACAAAGGAGCTGCAGATCTGCAGACAGCAGCAAGGAGGAGGAGAGACCTTCTGCTTGGAAATGGTAAGTTTACGGCTAACAGCAACTTCATGTGATGCAGCTTTTGTTTGACATTTAGTGTCTGCAAAAAAATCTTGTTGCACATTCATGACCCGTTAATTGTGCAGTTAGCTTGTTTACTATATTAGACGAGATGTCCAGCAGAGCCTGTTCAAACTTAAAAACGTTATATGGAAAACAATATGAATTACTGAAAATTGTATTGAACAGCCAAATCCAAGTTGACATAATTCTGAGTCGGATACAGCCCTCATCTTTTTATACCTAGTTTTTATGTTTCAGATTTTTGTTCAGTTATTTAATAACTTATATATTTCTGATTTGTTTGTCGTTATGATCAACTTATACATTGCTGTTTGTTTTTAACTTACAAGTTGTCCTTGAGTGCTCTGTAAGGTGCCTATTAATAAAATGCATTACTATTATTATTAGCAGTAGTGGTAGTATATTAAGTAAGTACTGACACAACATACACAATATCAGTATGTGTTTGATGTTTTTATGTTTACTTGAAAATTACCAGCCCACTGTTTTGAGTACGGACACACAGTGAGGTGCTGACCAGGTTAAACCTCAATAAAGTTCACCAAAATAAAAACACATTTGATTTTTGTACTTGCCCATCACTAACATCCAATGACCCCCCCCCCCTGCTCTTACAGAAAAACCGTGAATCAATACGTTCCTCAACTCTGGAATTTTCCATAGGATAGTTTTGTTGGATTCTCCCACATGTCCTCAAACAAAAGAACCTCCCTAGGTCCCCCGTTGACTTTCCTGATGCTTAAACTCAAACACCTTTCTTATCCAAGCCAATCAGCATTTAGCTCTTTAACTTCTTCCAGCTGGGTCCACCCCCCACCCCCCCAGTGGATTCCCCTACCCTGAGCTAACCTCCCCCGAGCGACAAGGGGCCCAGGTGCCATCACTGAACGAGACGTTGGGGTAATTTGGCCCGACGCGCCCTAACACACACACCCTCCTTCCATCGGGGGCAGACAGGGACTGTGGACATTAAACACTGTCTCATTAGGTTTATTCTGAAGAGACGGGAGACCTAATGAGAGGCGGTGTAATGACCAAAAACATCTGATCTCCACACGCTCCAAACAAAACACCCAGGTAGGGCCCAGGGTCAGGGCCAAAGCCATGTCACGCCTCCCTGCCTCTGGAGGAAGCAGGAGGGGTGGGATGGAGTGAGGGAATCCAAGTTCAAGCACTTCAGAAGAAGAATGCTGAGGGACAATGCAGGATTCTTGAGTGAAGAGCTGCTCTTTGTCTTCTGGATGCTTCAAAGCTAATCCATCCATATTTTATAGATGGGTCGTATGTGGATTGGGTTTAAACTAAAGGTTTGTGCCCCTGTGTTTGATTTAGGCTTCTTTAATTTATGTTAACCCTTTGAAATGTGTGCAAATTGGCATGATTTCTCTCAAAGACATGGAAAGAAAGCAATGAGCAATGAAAGAAATGACCCCCAAATTAGCAAGAAAATAGAAAAAAAAGGATAAGAAAATTATCTGAAAATTAGCACAAAATAAATGAATAAATAAATACATGGATAAATACATTTTAAAAAAGAAAAATAAAGTTAGAAAACAAGGTTATGGCCTGAGAAAAGTGCTTAAAATTATAATAATTCTGTAACCTAATTTCATTGTGTAACTGTGATGATTAAAAATATAGTTTTCCAGGTAGTTTTTCCCTAGCTTTTAAAAAATAATATCTAAATATCTAAATGTTCTAATTCTTGTGGAATCTTTCTGATCAAGTTGCTCATTTTCTTTGTTCCCATATTTTGGAAAAAAATCAAAGGTGTAAATATTTGTGAAAGGCTTCTGAAAGCACCACTAGAAAACTGATGTCGTTCCAGATTTCACAGGGTTAATCAAAAGTTACCAGAAATGATCTCCACCACTTTGTTCACAATCAGCCCTCTCTGCAGATGTCGCCTTGTTAGTGAAGCAATTTTACACGATGTCCTAACCAGTGCATCTGAAAGTTTTTAATGCCACCCAAAAACGGTCAGCAGCTGGGCACCATTACCCAATTAAATCTAAATATCACAGAAGCTTTTAGAATTAGGGCCATTTCTCAGCTCATTACCATCTCATGAATGTTAAATCAAGAAGCAAATAATTGGCGGGTGATGATATAGTTTGCAGTGTCATCACAAATGATATTCATAAATCACAATCTGCTTTTGTTTTAGTCATTTGACTTTTATTGCCAGACAGCACATTGGGGTATGTTCTGAGAGCTAACACGGTGAACAGATGTACTTTATGTTGCAAAGAGCTTTGGTTACTTAAATCAGAACCCCCATTTGTTGTTCCTGCAGTCAGTAATATAAGATGGACTGTGCTGGTTTGCAATTCCCCAAATGTCAGGCATCAGTGGAGAGACAAAGGCAAACAGCTGACAGAAATGAATAAAGGACTGCTAACGGTCATCGCTGTCCGCTGATCCGCAGTCCCCTCAGAGAGGGCTGTTTGGGGTGTGGGGGGGGCTGATTCATGAGGTGTTGGAGGTTGGAAAGATGGACTCGATGAGGGATGATGGAACCTCTTCATGGTGGAGAGGACTGCTGAGATCCACCACCCACCAACCCACCCACCTACACCCCCACCACCTCCTCTCTGCTGGACCCCAGGTGTGGAGCAGCTGCACCTCCCAGGCCTCTTGACCCTCAGTCTGTCCACAGCTCAATACACCATTAGCCTCTGCAGCTGACCTGAGTGCTGCGGCCACCTCACTGTCCACTGTCCGCTCTGCAGGATGCAATAATTGGTGTCTGCTACTAAGAAACGTTGGACAATGGAGCAGTGTATTCATTGTTAAATTATGGATGAGAATTACAAAATGAATTCCAAATAATTTCATTTTAGTTTCTTAAAAAAACTACTTAATTTGGCACTAATTAGGAGACACAGAGCTGAGTTGGGAAACTGAGTTGGGAAACTTTATATATATATATATATATATATATATATATATATATATATATATATATATATATATATATATATAACTGGGGGGGGGGGGGGGGTCCAATTGATTACAACTGAACCTTCTTAGGCGAAACATCTTCAAGGAACTTAAACAAGTCCAATTGCCAACAAAATAGCACTAATAGGTTGTTGGGGGACTTCTAAAATCTTCAGTCGAAATTGACATGCACAGTCATTTAAACTGCCTCATTACTTTTGGCGATATATTAATTAATTCTATTAATTCTATGCCTGAGAAACGTGACAATAAATTAATCATAAATGAGCTATTGTAGGTCTGTGTTACACTTCTTGCAATAAAATGTTTAATTAATGGATCCATAAGCTTCACATTTCAAAAGTAATAGATCCAGATTGTCACCTCACTTATTGCAATGCATTTTCTCCATGCCTCCAAAGTGTAGAGCAGAAATAGTATGGCTGTGTTCTACTTTTTTGTTGCTGTTTGTTTTGGTTAAGTTAGAGCCTGTCTCCTAACATAGCTTTTGTGTTCTGAAATCAGAAATTTTAAATTGATGTTTTGTTTTTCCATCATTCATCAAATCACATGGACATTTCAGCAAATAAATCACCACACTGGTTGCAAAAATAAGATGTCCCTTTAGAGTAAATATTGGTCCTGGATGGGGTTGTCTATTTCATTTTATTTTATTTTATTTTATCTTATGCTCTGATATCTATCCCTGTAAAGAGGCTAGGCTCTGATCAACTTTGTAACCCTTTCATCAGAGCTCAAAACGTGCCAAAGTTTTAAAAGTAATGATTTAATTTTACCTGACAGAAATGAACACACATGAATGACGCTTGTTTTATTAACTGAGCTTTTGTTTGAAACCGTCACAGTACAGACAAAGGACACAGAAATCTCTGATTGATTTAAATAAATATGAAAGTCCAAATGTTAGCAGGCTTCACCAGCTCAGAGACTAAATTCTGCACCGCCCACTGATTCACTTATAAGTATACAGAGATGCAATCACTGAGTAACCGACATGGCCTTGAAATGGCCTTTAAATAATTGCACAGATGAGTGAATATTACTGACTTTGAAAATTCATATTCCTTCCCTAAGGAGTATTTTCAGACACTGCAGCGGGCAGGGAAGTTTTGATGATATTCTGAGCGTTCACACTAAATCCTTCTTTAATGTGACTTAGATAAAACAGTTAAGAGTGTGTCATTTTTGACCTTCATGTATCAAAGATGCCCTCCCCTCCCCCTCCTGCATTAACTGTCAGCACAACTCAACTCATATGAACTCATATGAAGCGTGCATCTGGTGTGTAAAAATCACAGTCCCAGGTGACAAATCAAAGCTCAAATGTGCTTGTCCGTGTTCATGAGATGTTTCTCCAGGAGGATGGAATGATCTGCAGATTTTCACTGAAACACATTTGGATTCAGCGCTAAGCAATAATGTTTTTAGGGTCTGTTGTGTTTGGGTGACTTTTGGTGTCGCTGACCAAATGTCAGCAAACAGAGAAGTGCAGGCAGATGGCACACTGTGTTTAAGTCCCTCTGTCTTCAAAAAAAAGATATTGTCAATAACTCAAATGAGCTGACATACTTAAGTTTCTGCTTGAAACCATGCACCTGTGTTTTTGGGCCTGCTTTAATATCACACACACTCGTATCGCTCTGCACACAACATGCACTTTTCAAATTAAAGCTTTAAAAAATATTATAGATTAATATTATTTTCTACTTTTATTGAGTTTTTAACCAACGTCAGTCCTCATCATATATATCAAATACTCATTAATTTTCATAATGTCAACCCGTTTAATGCCAAGTTATGTAATGATGCAAAAAAACAAAAACAAAACAACAAATTATTTTCAGTGCACTAGATTATTTATTATTATTACAGCCTAGGATATGTCAATGATTCGCAGCAACATTGATTTTTATTTTTTGTGTAGTGTCAAATACTCACACTCATATCACTCTGCAAACAAAATGAGCTTTCAAAATCATGCTATCAAAATATTATACATTAACATGATTTGATGAGCCAAAATTATTAAAAACTAACGAATGAAAAATATGGAAAATGCGTCGAACAGTCCCTAAGGGTTAATGCAGTGGAGAATGAAGGAGTTCATTCCTTTCAGTTTTACAAACGCTGAATTCCCACTTAAGTTGTGGATTTTTTGCTAAAATGAGTTAAAATTAGATCTGAAAATTGAAATGATCTATTAATTAAAAGGCATAAAACACAACTTTCCAGAAATACATTCAGATATAAAACATAAAATTTGTGGTGTTCCTCTTTCAAGAGGAAGAGGAAAGTTTAGTTTCCATGTGGTCTGTAAAGTGGTCACGAGTTCAGGCACATTTATCATGTTCTGGAGAACATCATGTTCACTGATCAGTCAGAGGGCTCTGTTTTCATCAGATGAAATGTGGTCGCCCAGAGGGAAAATATGAAATATGTCACATACCTGAGTTACCAAACAAATCACTACTGATGCATTTAACAATATCTTACTCTTACTCATTACACTTTTGTTAAATTTAATTTAATCTTGAAGCCACTGAAGTAAAACAGGACTTTCCATCCTAAGCCGCCACATAAAGCCGAGGGGAAAGGTGCTCTACGTGATTCTCCTCTCCTCCTCTCAGCCGCAGAAGGGTCACATGTGCGCCAGAGATTGAGGGGCATTAGTGCTCTGTGGCAATCAAAGGCAGAGGATAGAGAGGGAGGGAAGCTGGGATATAAAGGGACTCGGTTGGGCGCCAAAGCAGCCCCTCTGCACCCAGTGCCTTTTAATTAGGCTCACAGCAGGGACGCTGCTCAGACACACACACCGCTCATCACTCACACACAGATGCATACACGTGCTCATATAAACTGACACTTGCATACCTTTTTCTGCTTCATTATTCCAGAGTGTGTGTCATCTCTGTTTTCTGTTAAATTGGGGGTTTTCTATCCTGGAGCTGTCAGGGAGCAAAGACATTGTGGTCACGTGTTCTGTGACCCTTTGCTTTCAGGTAATCCTGCAATGTCATCGGCTTTTTGTCTGACAAAGGGATTATAGGTGTCATATATGTTCAACTGCATCAATTTATGACCTCTAAAATATTTAAGAGTCTCTGTATGTACACTGTAAAACTATACTATTTGTTTTTACTTAAAAAAAAGGTAGTGTCTGGGCTGCCATAAAAAATTTTAAGTGACTGAATTTGAGAAGACATGTTGAGGTAATTTTGTAATAATTCAACTTGTCTCCAAATTTGGTCAACCTAAAAACTGAAGGCAGACCGGACATTAATCTTTTGAAACCTGTATTGACACTGGGTTTCTTTTGCTGAGTTCAATCACCTTTCAAAATCAATTTAACCCTTTGAAAACTGAGCATATTGATACAATTTCTTTCAAAAACATATGGGGAAAAAAAAGATTAAAGGCGACAAAAAGAAGGGAGGATTGTTAGGAAATGATCAAATTCCTGGGGAAAAATTTTATTGAAACCTATATTTATAATTTTTACAATTATATATTTAATATTCTGTCAGTCAGTCAGTCATTTTCCATAACCGCTTGTCCTTGTAAGGGTTTTAATATTCTGTTACAAGAAAAAAAGTTTACATATATACAAGTATATTTTAATTGTAAGCACTTTTGGGGGGCATTTTCTTGTTTATTTTTGTTTTTTAGTGGATTTTTTTTCTTGTTATTTTTTCCACTTTTTCAGATAATTCTCTTTTGGGCCATGTCTTCTTAAGTTCCTCATTGCTTTCTCCTTTTTTTAATTTATTTTATCAATGCATTTTACATATGTGAAAATGAATAGTTTATGTTTACAGTGTGATGTCTACCTACAAAATATACAAAATCATATTTTGATGGCAATGCAGATGATAAATCAAAGACTTGACAGATGATTAACACAAATCTATGTTTTCACTTTGATCTGTTATTTTAAGGCAATATTTGGTCAAGATGTTAATGTGATCACATGTTAAAGATTGAACTGGACATTACATTTGAGTTCATCCCATGAGCTGTAAAAATAAACTGTTTGTTTCATTGCCTTAAAGTTGACTCAGTTTGAGAATACAAGTTAAATCAATTCAAAATAACCTCAACATGTCTTCTCAAATTCAGTTAACTTTAGATTTTAAGGCAGCCTGGACTATTACTTTTTATAGTTGAAACAAAATAGTTTAGTTTTACAGTATATCACGTCCTTGTGATTGAAACACAGTCGGAACAAACTCCAGACTTTCATGCAGTCCTGAGTCCAGAGTTCTCTTCCTGTCTGAATTTGATGGGTTTTTTTCACCTTTTTCTATGTGCATGTTTTGCCTAAACCTAAACATCTGTGCCAGTATGTCCTTTTATTGCCTAAACAGAACCACATACAGCATAATCCCACTATGTGCATTTGTTGACATCATAGTAGCAGCATCCTGTCACATTAGTAGCAGACGCAGAAGGGTGAAATAGACGCAGAAGTTCACTGCAAAGTGGCAAAATGTGACGACTTCTGATAAGAAGTTGTTGGAGTATCCTGCCCCTCACCTTATGTCAGATGGGGCTGCTCCACCCCCCAGCTACCCACAATAAGACAGATATTCAGATCTGTATTTCTAGATTACAATGATGTATTGTAGATATGCTTCGTAGTGCAGACTCAGCTTCACTTAGAAAATGTTACTTGTCATTTTGTAGGTTGCAACAACTTCACAAAATAATTACAGTTAAAGCTCAAGTAAATTTAACACTTATGTGTAAAGTAAACATAAATTAAGATTAATATTTATATTTACTTTCCTTTTTCAAGGCAATTGGTTTCCAAGATTATTTAAAGTAAAATCAGCTTGTCAGATTGTACAGTTAATGTCCTCAATCACATCCAAGTCTGATGATTAAGGTAAAAAAGCTGAGGGTTGTTGACTTTGAGCAACACGTTCCGTTCAGTTCAGCTCTGACACCAATGACAGTGGCAAAGGGTGTGTTGATCTGTCATGTAGAAGTACTGTAATACATCCACTTCACTGCAAAAAACAGTTTGAAGTCACATCTCATAAACATCAGAAACACTTTGAGTGTCATCACTCAGAACACAATATGAACGTCTTTTTGCCTGCTTCTTCAAAGGGCTGCTGCAGCCCAAACAGGAGGGCCTGCAAGATGAAACAGAGGCCTTGAGAAGGGGACCAGCTGCCAATAACAAGCCCTGCCACTTCCACATGCACAAGGAAAACATACACTTAAACACACACTGTGGCCAATTTGAGTTTATCCTAGTGTGGAGTAAGGGACATAATCCCCTGCTGTAATTGCATTCGGGAGGTTTCTGAGAGGCTTGATATGCCTTTAGCAGGGAAAGATGCGTCTCAGGTCTCTCCAAGGTCGCTGCTTGACAACATATGTCTCTCAATTCCTTAATCTCTCTATTCCCAAACAAGATGGCTAAAATACATGCATCAGGGCTGGTAATTAGTCCGGCCCTGTGATGCACCACTTGATTTGACATCATTTGAAATGAGCAGCTGAGTCGGGGAACAATGGCAGACGTATGAAAATTGACTCAAAGAGAGAGAGAGAAAAGTAATGGGAAAGAGAGAGTTGTGGAGTGAAATGTGTTCATTTTCCACTCTGACTTTTAATTAAAGCAGCTTTCAAAGAGGTGTGGGGATGAAATTGGAAGAGATCAAGTCTGTCCTTGGCTGGAATTAGTGTGCGCACTGTGCTGGGTTCACTCTTCTGTAACCGTGGAACAAGAGAAAAGGGTGACTTTGGCTGGAATGACTTCATTTTGGGAAGAAGTGGTTGTTAATGTCACAGTTTATTTCAGTGCCATCATTTGTTCATAATTGTATTGATAATAATTTGCTTTATTGTAATTTTGTAGCAGGGAGGCATGCAGAGATCCTCCACTAACTATGGGCCCCGATTTAAACCCCAGAGTTTCAACATAGGTGCCATTAGGAAAAACACTGAATCCTTCTAAGATCCAGGGCAACTCTTCTGCCTCACTATGAGCCTTGAGCTCCGGGGGCCACATTTACAAACATTCAGAGAATCCTCTCAGAAAGCTCCTAACTTAGCCAAAACATTTCAAGCAAGGAGTTTGGCTTGAGAGTAATTTAGGGAAGGTCTCAGAGCAACTCTGAGCAACAAAGGGACAGAAACTTTTATCTGAGTGAGGAGATGTGATTGACCTCGTTGTCTGCTATGGTGCTTCTTTTTTAACAGATGTGATTGGTTATCACAAACATGCCCTTTTGTTCCACCCAGTGGAAATAAAATGAACTGTATCACATTATGAGACTGTGAGAGTACTGTTTGTGTGATCACATTTTTCCAGTTAACATCTTAGGGGCCATTTACACATCAATGGTTCTTACATGTAATCTTAAACTTCTGTTGCTGTCTGGCTTTTTGTTCACACAACAACGGTGTTTTGTGGGACCAAAAAAGTACTTTTGACGTTTGAAAGTCGAACTGTTGAACCGGGTTCCAGAGTGTAATCTTTAATGTTACACCTTCTGTCACCGTGTAAACTGGCAATGCGCGCATCCTGTGAGAACGGTGATGTCACAGCCGCACTCTGCTCAGGTGCATGTTGTTATTTTATGGTGTGCCATTACAAAATTACACTGTCACCAACTGACCTGGCAGCATACTACAGTGTTTTTTGTTGTTTTTACATATCTGTGTGCTCCAGGATTGTTTCACTATGTTATCACATGAATGTGGATATTTTTAAAGACACAAAGGAAATACTTTTCCATTTTAAGTAGGGCCGTGCTCATCTAAATGTGGCCTTAGTGTTGTGATCACTTTATTTCTGGCATTATATTATTATTTCATTGGGTGGAAGATGTGAGTGCGTCTCTAATGTGATTGACCACAAATATTATTCCTGTATGATGTCATCTGTGGTGTTTCATTGATTTACTGTTATCCAGCGTTTGGAGAATATTTCTCTTATTTCTTTGTATTTCTGTGATTTTATCCTCTGCTTGCGAATTGCTCAAGTATCTTAAAAGTCCTCCTTCCCAGTCCTGATGGAAAAAAAAACAGAATAATTCTAAGAATTTTTTAGAAAACTTTGTGACTTTAGCCCTAAATCTTTCTTTTTTTTAAGATTATTTTTTGGGCATTTTAGCCTGTATTAGATAGGACAGATCAATAGTGTGAAAGGGGGACAGAGTGGGGACGAAATGCAGCAAAGGGCCTCGAGCATGAGTCAAATGAGGAGCCACCGACGCTGCAGCCCTAGATCTTTTGTGTATACCATCCTTCTTTACATGTCATTTCTAGCCCATTATCTGTCTTTCATCAGAGTTTTTTTCTCACCTCTTATTCTCTGCTGCTACATTTCCACAGTCTCTTTATTAACTCCAATGGAACTTGCAGCCCCTTTTGTTTCGGTGTGAGGGACCCCAGACGATGCCCAACCCGGGTCATCCATCACTCCTGTCACGTGTCCCTGCACCCACCAAACTACTCCACAACCCACGTCGCAGCATGCATATTCACAGGAGCTGGTGTCCCGTCTGAGGAAACCAAATTGCCCCACCCTGTGTATCTCTTTTCATCGTCAATATTAAAATGGGCTAATAAAGAGGGGCAAGATTCCCTCGTGGTAATGGCTCCCCAGAGACCCACGACTAATTAAAGGGCTGCCCCTTCCAATGAACAGTAATCACTCACAGCTTTGGAGAGACAAACACATGAGCCTGTGTGGAGGAACAAACAGGGGAGAAGGGTTTAAAGAGATAACACGCACATTAGAAAAAGGGTGACCAAAGCCTTCTTTTGTTGTTAAGAAGTTCATTACATGTGTCTGTGGGAATGACATCAGGGGACTGCACCCTGATCGTGTGGCTACAGGTAAAAGCCATTATCCTTCACTGATTTCACGAATGATATGAAATCATATTGAAGAAAAAGAGAACTGGCTTTTAAGAATTATTTTTTAAACTTGTAACACAGTTTAGAGGTGACAGCGTAAAAACTCAAGTCTAAATATAATAGCTCATTCACTGAGTGCATATTTTGCAGCTGAGTCAACTAGATTTTTTTCAAAGTGCAGTTTGATTATATAATAAAGGTTTTTATACTTAAAACTGATAGCAGTCTAGTTATTAACCCTAAACATGAACAAATTGTCTGACTTTCAAAAAATATGTGAAGAAGGCAATGAGCAACTTATGAAGAAAGTGACCCACAAATTTTTTTGAAAAAATATACCTGAAAATTATCACAAAAAAGTAAAAACAAACAAAAAACAACCAGAAAGTTAAAAACAACAACAATAACAGGACAATGACCTAAAAAAAAACCCTGCTTAAATATTACAATTCTTTAAAATAATTTAAAATTTATAATTATGAATTACACTGTGGTTCTCTGGAAATTGTTCCCTAATTTTTAAATTCAAAAAATAATTTCAAAAATCTGCTGATTTCTTGTTAAATGGTTCATTGTCTTTTCCCTTTGTGTGTGATTTTATTTATCAAACAGATTTACATATTCAGTTTTATCAACTATCAGCTGGAGCAAATTATTCATCTGTAAGATTTAAGATACTAACAATATGTGTAGCATACAGAAAAGGTCTGATGTGTTGCAGCATGCTGCTGGTTTAGTATTGGCTGTTGAGTGAACTGAGGCCTAACATGGCATCCTGTTCAAACACTAACATCCTTAAAAAATCATCATAAAAGCGGGGAACAGTGCAAATAATCTGTTAATTTCCTTAAGAAAAAAAACTGTATTTTAATGTGTGTTGAGTCAGCCCGAACCAATATGTGACTCTGTGTGTCTGAGTAGGACCTGCTGTGATTGGATGAAAAAGATACTGTAAGCTTTACTCATGCAGTGATGTTTGTGTTGCTGCTGTCACTGTGCTGCTATCTGCATGCAAGAAGGAACAGTGGAATGAGGACCAAAAGGGACAGAAATTCTAAAGACATTAACAGCACCTCTCAACAAGCATATTTGTAGTCATTAATAATGCAAAATTCTTTGGAAAAATCTTTTTGTGCTTTAAGCTCGGGTGTTCCTTGTGATTGAGAACATACTGAGTCAGAGTCAGGGCCAACTCAAAATACTGAAAAAAAGGAAAAAAGAGCCTTTTTTGTCCAAACATGTTATACGTTTGCCAGACTGTGTCTGTGTCTGTTGCTGACACCACCAGGCTGCAGCTTCAGAGCTGATCGAGCATCAAATCTTAACAAGTCTCTCTTAATGATCTCAATGAAATGCTCAGTGACTTAATTAAATGATGTGCTGATCACTGTGCCACTGAGATCTGGTCTGTGTGTAAATGTGTGTGTGCAGGGGAAGGATCTCCAAAAAGATCAAATCTGGATTTTGTATTGTATTCTGATTTGTATTCTAAAATGTGTAGAAAAGGCTTTCGGTGAAAATGAGATCAAATTAAAGACAGAGGGTCTTATGATTTATTCACTGAAGTGACAGAAGAATGGTGTCAACATATTTTGCTTTATCAGAAGATGATTCTTTCACATACACCTGGTGATGATGTGGCCACCTTCAATATGGTCACACTTTTTAGCAACCATGTCCTAAAGAGAACAGATAGAATAGTTATCACATTAAATCCATTACTATGATGAACCATGCCGTTACACTTATGCACATATTCACTAGCTACAGTTAGATTGTAAGTTTACAATTTGTAAGAGCTGTCCCTGTTTTTATTTATGTCGGAGGTGCGACAGGCAGGTATGCCAAGCAGCTGGAGCCACCTGTGCTTACATCTAGCTTCTCTGGTTCGCCAGTGACTCCTGAGAAGAGGTTAGTTGACGTCCAGGAAAGACTGGAGGGCGGCCAGGGAAGACTGGTTGACGGCAGCAAAGACTGCACCAGGGGTGGCGGGGCTAGTTACTCATGTCACATGTCCAAGTAGTGATCCCTACTTGAACACCCTAGCTAACTACAAGCGGAATAAGAAGATAACAGCCCAATGGTCCTCCGAGAGGTGGGATGGAAGATGGACCAACTTGGACAGACAACACGGTGACGAAACAAACGGAAAGGACAAACAACCAGAGGATCCCAAGACATTGCAACTGTGGATGGTCCAAATTAACAACCTACCAAGGTCTGCACATCCACCTTGGAAAGGCAAAGTGTGTTGGCAACAGCCAGCGACAAGATTGCACTGCATTAGCAGGTAAGACAAAGAGGTATCACAGCCAGGTTGAGCACCACAGCACTAGTGATCCCAATCTTGCAGTTGGAGCAGGAGAGGAACACCAGTCTTCCCTGCAGATCTCACAGCAGCAGCAGAACACCCCACAGCAGGAGCGCAACATCACAAGTTCAGCACCCACAGAACGACCACCAGAGAAGTATGCCCACAAACCTAAAGTCAAGTGGCCAAAGGCCAGTGACAGGGACGCGTGGAGAAACTTTGATGAGAGCCTATGTAGCACCCTCCAAATCTCGCTAAGAGGCAGCACAACCTTCAAACTGAACATCGTTGGAGACCTCATCCACAAGGAAGGGAGAAGCTGCTTTGTAGACATACCCCCAAAGAAGCTTGCACCAAAACAAATGGGAAGACGAGAAAGGGAAATCCTCCAGCTGGTCAAAGAGCGACGCCTCCTGAGAAAATCATGGAGGAGAGCTGAGGCCCAGGAAAAAGACGGCCTAAAGGTCCTTTGGAACAAGTTCAAGGAAAGGCTCGCACACCTGTGGAGAGCTGAAAACTCCCGCAGGGAGAAAGCAAGCACACGCTTCTTCCAGGACCCCTTCAGATATGCCAAAGCCAAGCACTTACAATATTGCAATATACATTGCAAAGTTGTTTTTTTTTTCCTCACAGGAGCCTGCAGTTTATCATGGTGAATTATTATTATTATAATCTTTATACATCTCACCCGTTTATATATTTATTTAAGCTTAAAGTTAACGGTGGGCTGCTTTGAGGGACAGGATATCTGCTAGAAATGTCCTCAGCTTCATCAGATCCACCCCGCTCCTCCACAGCGCCTCCTTTTGCCCTAATATGGTCTATGGTTAAGTGAAAAAAACAAGATGACGAAGGACAACATGCTGTACTCAAGGCTTTGGAAGCCATTATGTATACAGTCAGTGGTAGGCTACCCAAGGGGACTACTGGTGCGCATTAATGTAGGTTGTAATATGAAGTAATCATATTTCTACACTTGGCTATGTTTTGTCACTATTGAACCTTTACTACTATCTGTTGATTTAAGAATGTATGCCATTTAGTCTGCCTATGCCAAAGTCCCTATCCAACGTTGTCAACAAATTTATAAAAGAAATAGTGTATTTGCTTCGTGATTTGGACCAGCTCCAAACCTCAATGGGTTCTTCCTTGGCTTATGCTACAGTCTTCAATGAAGTCTTTTAGTTCAGTTTGTCCAATACCGCACAGTGCCATTTAAACTCAGGTGTTACCAAGAGACTGCAGTGAATACACACTCCTCACCCATTTATTATTTTATTTTATTTTTTATTTATTTAAGTTTTTATTTGCTTCATACAGACAGTGTCATTATCTATATTTATACAACCTCAAGAGGTCTGTGAAAAAAACATTTTTATAATAGCTAAACTAGACACTTAATATTTCTTTTGGGACTTCCAAAATATATGGTAGTGGTTTGCAGATTGAGAGCCGCATTTCCTCCAGCAATGACAACTAACATTGCCATAGTGTGCAGTTACACAAGGGGTAATAAAGCCACATTTTTCCAGCAAAACTCTTTCGATGCGTGGAATCTTGTGCTTTTCCATTGAAATACATAGATATCTTGCCATTCTTTATCTGTTACTGACAAATCCTTCTCCTGTCTGCTTATATATTTTGTCGAACTAGCTTTCAGACTGTGGAGAGACTTATAGATTTGGGAGATGACCAATTTTTTAATGCTTGATTTATGTGAATAACTCGATGAAGGGTTTATTGGCTTCTCTGGCATTTTTCTTTTTGACTAATTGGTTGTAGTAATTCCTGTAGTAAGTTGGAGGTATCTATAGAAATGTATTTTCTGATGAAAAAATCTCCCTTAAAGTTTGAAAAGACATAAATCTATCTTTCTGTATAAGGCAAGATAGGGATGTTATGCCTTTTTTGACCCAAAGTTTAAATCTGTCATGTAAACCTATTTGGTGTAAAATCTGAATCATAAGCGCACCAACTCAAACATTTTTTTATCTTTTTCCATTTTCTGCTTTTGTATTATCTATCTCCACACCATCAAATTAGATGTAATCCATGGGTTTTCCAGTTTATCTATATATCTTTGCAAGTTTTTATCTGGTAGTACAGCATGTACATGGACATTATTCCACATTCTATGTCTTTCCACTGTGCTTTGTAGGATGGGTCACACAAATACGGTGATGCTTTAATCTGTGCTGGGATGAAATATTTTTTTTAGAAATGTTATACCCCAGCCTCCTTTTTCTTTTGGTAGTTGTAATGTTTTATATTGTATTCTGGGTCTTTCTCGGCAAAACATTGATTTTAAGTGCTTCAATTCTTGAGCTTAAACTTAATTGATTAATTGATTCCACCTTGCAAGATCACTCCTCACCCATTTAAACAATCAGACAGACATCAGTACCATTTACACTTCATTCCCAAGGCAGGTATATCCCACCTCGCTGTTCTGTATATATAATGTACAATTGTGGAATGGGGTGACAAAGTTGTCTTGCCTTTTAGCCGTCATGAGAGGGAGTAACAATGCCAAAATGGTGTCTGTTTAAACAGCGCAGCCAGGACGGGATCACGAGCAGGATGAGAGTGACGTTTTGATTGGGTGTTATGTGTGCAACCCGTCGCAGGAGATCTAAAAAGCGGCAAAGAAGAACAGTGGTAGTAAATGGGAAAAAAATGGGAAAAAAAAGGTGATTCAAAAGCTCCTTACCCTCTGAGCAGTGGACCAGATCAGCCGCCAAATAACAGAGAGGGTAAATGATTGTAGCGATGATTTAGCGATGCCACATTCAGTCTATAATCACATGCTGGTTCTGTGTAAAAATGCAAAGGAGGCAAAAAGAAAGGACTTTGTGGTGGCTCTACAGCAGAATCTCTGTGTAATAAGGGCTGTTGCAATCACACACACACACACACACACACACACACACATTCCTAAGCACACTTCACAGTCTCCCAAACTCTACATAAAATGTGGTAAAAACTCAACCCTTAGCATACAGTTATAATGGAACTTTATATTGACCAGAATTTGGGTCATTTAAACAAGTTAAGACAAGATCAAAGTGCTTAGCAAAGTGTAGTGGCACAAATATCCAATGACAGCATCTGAAACCTGTCCAGTAAAAAGTATGTCTGAGTTTTGAACACCTCCAGCCACTGTAAACCAAACGTCTCTGATCTCATGGAGCCTCTAAATGACAGCACGACCATTAGAGCCACTGTCATTTCCTGAGAGGCCAACAATTAGTCGTTGCCAGCAGGCCGGCCGTGCTAATGGCTTCAGTGTGAAAGATGTGAGAGTGTGGGTACCAGTGGCAGAGGACGAGCAGTGGGTGCCTGGAAAAGAGCCACTCCTCTCTCCACCCTAATTGCCATGAAAACTCCATCTAGCTGGGTTTATGGAGTGGCAGGAGGGAGAGGTGAACTCTGAGAGGTTTTGTTAAGCTGGCCCTGTTTTCTCTTGCTCCCAAGCCCCCTGAGGGCCAGAGGAGGCACAAAATGGACACCAGATGGAAGAAGCATAACAGAGGAGCAGAGCAGGAGGAGGAGGGGGCTGAGCATGGAGCACGGTGGGTCACTTGGCTGGCTGCACGAGCCCTCTTGTTCTGTGTTGTATGGGGACATGTCAAAGTATTATCTAAGATGACTGTGGAAGAAGGCTGCTGTGAAAACCCTCTGCTGGGAGAAAGTTTAACATGTTCTCATCCCAGTTTGTCTCATGTTGCCACATTACATTGGACCTCCGTGTCTATTATGCTCTAGATATCCTTCTGCGTGTGCTCTTCATGTTCTGGGATGACGCTACCGTGATGTCAACAAATGCACATGGGCGGATGATGCTGCATGTGGTTATGTTTAACAATAACAGCACATGGCAACCAACGCTGGGATGTCAACAAATGCACATGCTGGCATGGATGGTTAGGATTAGGGGAAGAACGCATCTGGTAAGGTGTAGAAAACAAAACATCCCATTCAGACAGGAAGTGAACACTGGACTCCTGCATGAAAGTCCGGGGCTTGTTGGACCCATCCACCGTCCCTCACATCTGCCCTATAGGCAGCCTCGCACTCCCTACATTAAGTAGTTACCAGTGGTGTTTTAACCTGAAGCCATTTTGCTGTGTTTCATGCAGACGTGACAGGTTTCATTCGACCGCATTCTCAAGTGACACTGCCCTTGTGTCTATCATGCAGATGCAGCAGGTGCTGTCCAGTCATCCAGTGGCATATACTAACACTGCAAACAGCTCTGTCTGGCCACACTCTCAGCTGATGCCATCAAGCAGCGTTTCATGCAAACTTTAAAGGTGGCTTGTGGTGTCATGATCTTACACTAAAAGCACTGGCCAAGCAGCAGTATTTTACAAGTTCATAATGAGAACGAGCTGGAAACGTAACAGTAAAAACGTAACAGTTTATGCTGTATTTAGCTGGTTTTAGCTGGTGGAAGATGATCTTAGATGGTCCTGACCCAGTTCTTGCTGGTCTTTGATGGTTTAGCTGGGTGGGTCACCAGCCGCACATGCTGGTGTGACGAGCCTGTCAAGCTGCTCACATTTATCCTTATGCATATCCCATGACAGCAGACTGAACTGATTTATGCCCTTTGCTTTTCATACTTCCTCCTCATGACACTGATATTTTTCCATACTCAAGGACACTGATTTGGTTTCAGTTTTGCAGGAACTTCAGTGGATAAACCAGCTAGATATGAGTAGCCATCAAAAATTATGCAAATATATACCTGAAGCAGGTCAAACAAGCTGGTCAATCAGCTTAACTATCTTAAACTGGAAAAGCTGTTTTTTTCACCAGGGATTTTGGGGGCAAAGCTCTTCTTCCCAAAAAAGTTTTCACTGAAGTCGTCCAACATTTTTAAGTTCTAAGAGAAACACAGGCACAAACAAACCTTGATTTTGGCACCCACGCTGCACCCGCTGTGTTATTCCAGCCAATTTTCTGGGGTCTGAACAGCGATGGCACAGTTAACCAAGCAAGGCTGTGCATTTGCATCACAGAGACAGCAGTGAAAATAAATGGATGGAGACTAAATTGAGAGGGAAAGGTTGACAATGGGCTTGTCTTGTTGTTGCTGTCTGTTAATCATTTTCCAAGCCCCTCTGGCTTCAATAAAGCAGAATAAAAGAATATAAAAGAACAATTTGGGCTGCCCCAGCTGTGAATAACCAACCCATCACATCGAACAATGGCCCAGTCACGCTTGCTATAATTCAGCTTGTGATCTCAGACACGCCCCTCTCTCTTGCCACATCTTTGTTAAAGTCGTCTGTCAGCCATATCATTTTCCTCTCCCCACCCCTTCTGCACGGCCAGATGGTTAAAATCCATAATTCAGCACCAAAAAAACAGACCCTTGGACCCCCACTTCCACATCCTTTTCTCACCACGGCTCATTATTGGCCAGTAGTGGCCCACCCCCTTGGTTAATTAAGCTCAGCTTTGTTGAGCCAAGGTGCAATAGCTTAGCGAGCTGAGAGGACGTCCCAGCACCTGGGGAGTCTACCTGTTACAGTGCCTGGCTCATCAGCCTCACAGAGAGGGAGAGGCAGGCGGGGCCCAGCTGGCCGGCCTGCGCTGGCACTTAGAGAAGAGGCGGGGTGGTGGCTGCTGGAGCGTGATGCAGTTGTTTTAGCAGCCTTGAGGGCATTTTAGGCAAGACACACCTCAGTGGGTATGCATGTAGAAGTACACATGCCCATGTTTGTGTAACTTACTAAAATACACTTAAGGAAGGATAAAATCATTAACCATAGAAAACTCTG
>NC_056475.1:29733382-29804868 GCF_008729295.1 Plectropomus leopardus | reverse complement strand
CTGCGAAACTAAGAAGAAAGACCCCTTAAGCACACCCTCGCATTACACATTTTCTCAAAGGAAGGAAGTAGGAGAATATTCAGTGGGTGAGCAGCTTTCACATTCAGAGAATGTGGCACCATGTTTGGATTCCTTATGCATTCAGATTGTAACATTCAAACTCCAGTTTCAGTGTCAGCACTTTGGAGTTGTTCATGTAAAGTTTTAAGTGCAAAGAGAAGAGGCCTTGAAATATATTATGCATGCTGCGTACAGTATAGTGGTTGTACAGTTTAATGCCCTTTTAGTGTCCTAATACTGGGGATCCTAATCATAATTCACAGGATGAACTGTTTATATAATTGAGTGGAGCGCTCAAAGAAACAAGGCGGCTTGCTTGATGAACTTCTCACCATTTTCAGCTAAACAAGTTTTCTGAAAATCGACAGATTTGTTATGTTTTATTCTTCTCTACATCTGAAAGTTATTCAGAAGGTGACAAAAGTTCTGGTGCTAGACCTTTTTTCGATCAAACTAAGACCACATTTAGAAGAGAATGGCCCCACTAAAACTGAAAAGTCTTGGCATTCAAATCAGCGTTTATATGATAACATTGTGAAGCGTGTTCACAGATCCGCAAAAATAGAAAATGCTGCAGTATGCATGCCAGGCCAGTGGTTGGCGGTGTAACTTTGTAATGACACCATAGAAGAACACCATGTGTCTGTGCATGCATTCTTCTACAGAGCGGTGAGTATAAACAAACAAGAAGACAATGGCGAAAGCGTTAATAACCTCAGAGTCAGGAGCATAGACACAGCTTGGTAGTCTGCCATTTTTGTTATTGTTGTCCTCCTACTCGTGCCTGGCTATTTGTCTGAAACGTAATGCACATGCGCAAAGTGGGACCATGACGTCACCGTTCTCACAGGATCTGCGCATTGACAGTTAAAAAGGCGACAGAAGTAGTAGTGTCTTTTTTTTTCGTTTGTTTGTTTTTTATTTCTTTTTAGATTACACTGTGAAACCTGGTTTCAAAAGTTTTCATTTTCAGGTCCCTAAACTGTCATTGTCATGTGAACGAAAGGCCAAACCTTGCAAAAGTGTAATGTTTCATGCAAGAACCATTGCCATGTACACGACGCCTAATACTGTATATGGCTTCCACTGCAAGTAACGCTGAAGGAGGTAGTGAATGGACACTGTGTTAATCTGTTGAGTCTTATCAGAAGTGCTGCGACTCATTGCCAACATGGGGCCGGACCATGGGGAGCCTCTGCACAGCTGACACACTTTTGGTCTGGTAGGGAACCCTTTGATTCCTGTGCCCATTTTAGGGCATTCATCTGAGAGAAACTTTGACAAGATATGTCATCTCCTGATGCCAGTGCACCATGATCTGTGAGAAAGCAGGAGTAGTTCAATTCAATTATAAAATACCCTAAACGGACTACAGGATTATCCTCTTTAGTTTTGTCAAGTGTAATGATGTGGCTCTGTGTTTTTCTGATTAGGGCCCATGCCTTTCTGTGCCATAAAGAGAACAAGAAAAGAGAAAGCATCGGTCCTTTCAATTCAATGCACACTGGTCTAATAAGCTTCAGGGCTCATTATAGAGTAGAGAGAGGCTTCTCCCTTTCTCTCAAAATGCAAGTAATGAGGCATTTGAAATATTCCACAACATTAGGATAACTGAAATTGGAGAGTAAGCCCTTTAAGCTTTGCTTGTGTAACACGTTTAAAAGTGCTCATTCTTTCCCGAGGCGGGTGGGGATTTTACTCTCAATTTCTCACCTACCGATCTCAATGGCCATTTGGCCCAGGATGCACAGTTTTCATTTTCCTGTTTTGTTCAATTGCCGCGTTCACATGATGAGCACACGCAGAGATGTTAAAGCAGCTTCCTTGGCTTTTATTCAAATAAATAATTTGATATTTTATATGCAGCAGTGCCGTGTGTACTATTAATTATTTGCTCAGAGACATTTTTACATCCCATCGTGCAGTTTGCATTACCCCGAGGCCTAATTTTGGTCGTCCTAATCACTCCACCTGATTTTTCCGAGGTGTTTTCATGAGATGAAAGAGCGTCAAAATTGCACAATGGTACACTCATCTGATGGGTAGTCTGTCTGTTCAGTCTTTTAAAGTAAGCCCTGTTTAGCTGATGTGGCCCATTGCTAAGGAGATTATCTACTGTTTTTGAGGCGTGAAGCAGCTTAGCCATACATCCCTCTGGACAGGAAGCCAGTCCATTGCTGGGGCTCAACCCACATCTATCTTTTAAACACAAACTTGCAAGCAGGGAAGCACTGGCTTCCTTTTTTAATTATTTCATATTATTCAAAGTATTACAGTATTGGGACACTGATCTGGTTTTGTTGTTGATCTACCTCTAAGAAGTCATCTGTTCAGATTTGATACACCAGACCAACCAGCAAGTTTTTCTATTGTTGGTTTGAATCTGCAATTTCCTGAATAGATTTCATTTGTTAAGGCTTCTTTTATGCTATGATAAAGAATATATTTGTAAACACTTTCTGAAATATGTATTATAGTGGCAACGGCCAAATCTGGTACGTCCATGGGTGTTTCTTCTTCAGTGGAACTGAGCCTTTGGTCTTTGATTTAAGCCTATTTTTGCCAAACATCTTTGAGAGCGTCGGATGCCGTGGAGACCTGATGCAGAGTGGTAAAAACAGTATTCTTTGTAATGTTATGAACTTATGATGTACTTGGCCAGTTATAGAGTCGGTCCAGAGGCTGAAATTACCGAAATAGTTCTTATCATGCGGAGCTCAGGCCCAGTGTGTGTTTACATGTTGCTCGCAAGCGCTCCCTCCTGAAACGTGTCAGTAACCTCAGTTGATTATCACATTTGTGCCTTTTGCTGGAATGGCTTTTAATTGTAGGCCAACAGGGAAGTTAACAACACCCTGATTCCCTCAACAAAAAGCCTATGGGATTTTTGTTTGGATTCAGGATTTCTACAGAAAATAAGATCTGTAGCAAAAAAAAAGTTTGATACTCACATTTTTTGTTAAGCAAGACAATTTTCACAAATGAATGCCTTTTTTATGACCTTGGAAGCTTAAATGCAATTGCCAGAGGTAAAAAGCTAACCATAGGCTATAAATGAATGACATTGCGGTGGCATGAACTAACATGACCACCACAACAAAGTTTAAAGCCGTGTTCGGCATGATGACGCCCTGTATCTCCTCTTAGCAACCTTCTTTTTAATACCTGAAGGCTTCAAAATTTACTTCAGGCATACAACCGAAAACCCATCCAAAAAAACATTGACTCTGAGATGAGCTTTGCTGGCCACAGATGTCGTTAGATGTTGATATTTGGTTAAATGTAGGCTGTGCCATCAGATGACCTACATTAAATGTCAAGGTAACGTCTTATGCCAACGTCAATTTAATTTAGAACACAGACGACAGGTGACAGTAATATTTCATTTGTTAAGAAGCCAAAATCCAATGTCTTCAAAACGTCTCATGCCAAGGTCATCTTATTACAGAATACCAACATTTAGGCGTAAGGTTTGGCAAACAAAATCAAAAGCTGCAAAAGGTAATGATTTTCACATCCACAAAATGTGAAAATCTTATGTTGTTAGACTTTAAAATATTATAAACCGGATTAGCATTCCAACCAAAATTTAATGTCTGTGTGATATAAGAATCCTTATTTCTCTGACATTGTCACTATATAGTCTATTTGTGACAGAATTTGTAGAATTCAAAGACTTGGCAATTAAATTTCATTATTTTAGCAGGGACGACCTAAATCCATCATAAACACTTTTCAGCTGAAAAAAGGGGCTTTGGGGGCTTTTGTTACTGGTTTAGAAGGAGATGGATGTAACATTTGTTAACTGAAGTTGAAGGCATATATTGTTGAATATTGCTAAATTCTTGGTTGGATTAAGCATTATCCTTTTTGAAAATCTGAACATAATGAAGGAACAATGTCTGTACCTTATGGTCAAAGCAGTGCATTAAAACGTCCCTACATCTCTCTGCCATTATATAGCAATGCAGTGTACAGTGACTATTGTCCCGGCTGTACTGGCCTCCATGAAGTGGTTGCCCAAGTCATTAAAGATAGAGCTATCCTGCAGGCAGCAGATATTGTGCACAGAAGACACACAATGTCAGATCCAGAATACATTTTTCTGCTGTCTGAAAAATAAACAACCATCAGCACATTCTGCACTTTGGGACACAAACTTTAAAATAGTGAGCTAGCTCACACAGTATACAACTGTCAACTTCATCATCTATAGTGTCTGTGGATGTAAATGTATTATGTTTCGGTTATGCTACAGAATAAAGCCTTTTCTCACATCATTATTCAGTATTCTACATGTACAAAATGAAGAATGAAGAAAATAGACTTGAACTCTAATAGACACGTCATTTTCAGTTATTTGCCTAAAAAATTGCGAAACACAAGTTAGTGTGTGTAGACATCTCTGTTGATTACCGATTTGAAACCTGAGCAAAACCTCAGCTTGCCAAAAAATACCAACAGAATAAAAAAGAAAATACAAACTAAAAAAGTATTAACAAATACATAAATTCTGTAATAAAACTTAAAATATATGGTTATTAGGACTTTAAATATAAATGTCTGGACATTTTTTCAATTGTTTTTTAAATATAATTTTCTGAATCTACATATTTCTTGGAATTTGCAGGACAGTTTCTGCCAAGTGGCTCATTGCTTTGAAAGAAATAAAACCAATTTGCTAAGGGTTCAAAAGTTTAAAAACTTCTGAAAGGCATCTTAATGCAGCACAAGAAAAGCGAGGTCAATCCAGGTTTTAAAACAGTTAAAATATGAGTGTATAGCCCATTTCATACATTTAGTCTATTCCTGAAACACTTGAGGCAAAATGTGTTGTGAATCTAAGCAGGAACATAACAGCAGAAGCACGTACACAAGGGTTAAATATATATGATGAAGGACGCTTTCAGGTGGAGCAAGCAAACCAGTAACAAGACTAAGCTGAGTGGAGTGTGTGTGGGTAGGAGAGTGTGTGATGGAGAGAGAGAGAGAGTTAGTAAACATGAAAGTGGACGAGTCAAGGAGCAGAGCAAAGAGTGTTATAATGGTGAAACATCAAGCAGCTATGAATGTACGGTAAGAGTCTGCAGTTTGTGCACAAATAAGTGCTGCAGCTCCTCAAGACCATCAGAAGTTTCCGATGTCTTGTTTCCTGGCTGCTGAGTGGACTGACCAGGCTCAGCTCCAGAGTGAATGTCTTCCCTGTGAAGTTAAACTATAGTAACATAACATAAATAACAACATAACTGTTCCTAGCAGTCTGCATAGAGGGATGAATTGGTTGACAGCTGTCTGGAACAGTTAGAGATGCTGCAGTTTATGACAAAATCACAGGAATTCTCTGTGATTCCTGGTCACATATATGACTTGGCCCATTTTCTTCTTCTTCTGTTGAGTATTATGGCAGTTGGCATCCACAAGTGCTGCATTACTACCATGTGCTGGACTTTTCTCTGACCTATGTATTCTGCCATTGCCATTGCCATTGCGTGCGTGAAAAGCACAAAACAGATATGTTTCTGAAGTTGTAAATATGTGAAAAGGGAAATTCACTTGCAGTGCCTGAAATGTTATCCTAGTAATTTACCAGGAAATATGTGCGAAAGAGGCTTGTTTTGTCAGAGGTATGTGAGACAAATGATGAAGAAAGTGCCCCTTTTTAAACACATGGGTCTTTTCTAACATTACACTTGAGAGTTCATTAGCAACATGGATCCCATCCCTCCTCTAATTATTAGGCTTGTCAGCGTTAACGTGTTAATGGCAATGTGATTAAAGGGATAGTTGTGGAGTTTTGAGATGGAGCTGTATGAGATACGTATGTATAGTCAATATATTACATACAGTAGCTGGCGGTCAGCACTGTTTTGGAGAGAGGGAATCTCCACAGACCTGAGGATGAAACTAAATTGACAGAAACTTTACTATTGAAATCCAGTGCTTAATCACGATTTAAAAAAAATTAATCGGCCCTTCTAATCATTCTTTTAATGTAAAGTGGGAGCTATAGCTGCAGTTGCATTATTTCTAGTGCAGAAACTGTTACTCAATTAAAAAATCAGTCAGTGATTAATCAGCACCTTTTTCGATTATCAGTTTATAAATTTTTTTCAATGTTTTTTTCTCTTTTTTTTTTTTTTTTTTTTCAAAAATGCCGCAACAGTCTATGGGCAAAATTCAAAAATGTCTTGTTTTATTTTCTTTTTTCTTTCTTTTTTTCCAAGATTATCTTTTTTCCCCCTTTATTAGACTGGACGGTTTTTAAGAGTGAAAGGGGAAAAGAGAGAGGATGACATGCAGCAAAGGGTCAAAGGTTGGACTCGAACCTGTGGCTGCTGTTGCATAGCCTTTGTACCTGGCGCGTCCACCTTACCAGCTGAGCTACTGGGCTTCCCAATTTGCTTGTTTTCTGAGACTTCTGTGACTTTTATCATCTTTGGTGAAGTATGATGGGCATTTTTTTTATTTCCTGACACTTAATATACCAATTGATTGATTGATGGATAGAGAAAATATTCCCCAGAATAATGGAAAATGAGTAATTGTTAGTTTTAGCCTCTTTTAGACAGAAACTTTGGTTTTTCAGATCCCTCATTGAACTACTCATTAGCCATGAAAAAAGTGGAGCTTTACAATGACAAGAGACACAGACTTTTCAGTTAAAAACTAGGATATCCAGTCATCATTAATTTTAAGTTGGCAAAGCCTCCTCGTCTTCATGTTTGTGTTGTCATAGATCAAAGAAGAGTCTCGAGGCTGTGTGTCCCGCCAGGAGCCACTGTCTCAACTAGGATGACATTTTGTGATTTTTTGGCTGTTTCCATATAAGAAACATCACCACTTGTAAAGCATTTTTATGTAGCATGTCTGCGTAATTCAATAAACTAAATGGGCTGGGTGTGGAAGTAAGAGGTTGCCAGTTTCTGCTTAAAACATAAAGGCATATTAAGAGGCAGACTCAGTTGGCAGTTTGATCGGCAGCGAGGGGATATACAATCCTTGTTAGCAAAATGACCAAAATGTGTCCCCTTGTTGACCTGCCATCATTCTCCATCCGCAGGGTCCGGATCCAGAAGCCATCCTCTCTGGACCCATTTGTGAAACCAGTTTGTTAAAAAAATTGCAAATCACATATGCTCCGAGGGTTTATGGCCCTAATTGAGGTGCTTATTAACTAATGCCATGCATTCAAATCATATCAAATGTGAATATCTAGAATGTCAATACTGCTGTGTGATATATGTTGTACATATGAACTCACTGAACCAGAAGAAGGTAATTTAGTTTAAACAAGTACTTTAAAGAGAAAAAACATCTTTAAGTAATTCACATAAATCCGTAAACTGTAATAGGCCCACATGATGGCCAGCAATATCTGACATAACAGTCTTTTACAGGCTGTGGTGCGCTCATCTTTTAAGCAAGCTCAACAGTAACGATGCTATCATGCAAAAGTACACCAAGTGGCAACCTCAGCGACTGAAAAATGAAGCCAACAAGGAAATGCCAACTAAACAGTCTACATTTTAATAAGGCTTAAAGTTCCGTTTTATTTAGAGCAGGGCATCTTTCAATGACGGGCTGCTGCCTTAGCTTCTTAGTCAGGTCCCCTCCTCACTCGTCTAAACCACCAACCTCTCACTCAAATAGGGTCTCCCCTGGCTCCAAAACATCATGATGGCGGCGCTCAAAATACCACACTTAAGGCTTTAAGACGTGAGTTCGCTAATTAATGGATGACATCACGGCAGCTGTCCATTATTTTTACAGTCTATGAACCAGACAGCCTAGGGCATTCATCAGTTACAATGCAGACAGTCCAAATTTTGTCAAGGGTGCGACTTGCATGGTTGTTTTCAAAGGAGTCCCTTGACCTCTCACCTCAAGATATCACAATAAATATGGGTTCTATGTGAACCCTTTAGTCTCCTTTCAAAGAAACTCAAGTTACCCTTTGTTTACACCACCTGTCATGGTCCAAATAAGTTCATTTAAATATCATAAACTGGTTATGAAATATCCAGTGTGTTGGATTTTGTCTGTTGGCAGAAATAGCAGTTTTTTACATTTGGAGTGGGTCATCTTCCATGGAGTCTGCCATGTTGTTTCTACGGTAGACAGTGAAGATGCCAAGAAGGTGTGGTAATACAGACAGACAGGGGTGGCATATTGGATACATTTCCATGCTATACTCATTCTTTATGGGATGAATGAGGCCACTTTATTTGGTTGTTTTTTATGAGGTGAATAGTCCTTCACCTATTGAAAATATTTGTGAATACATTTGTGTTGTTACATGCTGTGGTGCTCGAATTAGTAAGATGTTGTGTCTTGAAAAGTTTTGTCTCTTTCTGCTGGGATTGACTGCTTGTGTTGGTTGGTGTTACTTATAATTAACCCTATCTGTGGACTTTGTTTCTAACATTACAAATTTACACACTTAAGAAGGGCGTATTGCCCAAAACGTCCATTGTGGATCCAGCACCCAGTCTAAAAAGGCTTAATCATGAGTGAGAATGTTGTGTTAATGTTGTTTCTGCAGTAGCCCAGGATAGATAGATCTAACATTAGTTTAAGATAAGGACAAAAGGCGTTTTTCACGTCTTTGTCAGCTGACTAGCTTAGCTCTCCTACATGGTCTTTGGATGGAGATACTGTAAACACAAGAAGGCATTGCTCTGTGTTATGTGTCCTCTCCTTTCAACCATTGCTCAACTGCTGCGTTCCCTGTCTGCAGTCTTTTGTTATACACATGCATACATGTGTACTTGTAAAAAAGCCAATTAGAAGACTGGTTATGTGAAACCAGTGTTCTCTAGGAGAAATCTATCTGGGGAAAACAGGTTTCCCCTAATCCCCTTACCTGATTATAGAAAACAGGCGTCTAGTTTACATGACTTTTTAAGAGATCAACTCGCTGGAGAAAACCCACTGAAACCCAGATACTTAAATGCATGTAAACACACAGAAGTCACATATGGATGCGAAAATGCAGAAGGTTGCACCGACCCTCTAATACCCCTCAAACTCCTTAATAATTAGTCTGGGAATATTAAAATCTCCTGACAACCTAGTTTATGCACGCAAACTGGATTGATAGGATGGTAGATTCTCATCAGTTTTTTTCCTCTTTTTTTTTTCTTTCCTCACATTCTGCATCATTAGCATAAATCTGGACTGCCAACTTCCCTAACATCAGTGGTGTGCATACTGTCTCCTCAATTAAATATCAACAGTCCACATCAGACAAAGTTCTGTTCAGACTAAAATCCTCAATGGGAAGTAACAAAAATATCTGTGGATTCAGAGTGAAGGCGGTGCCATGGTACAGATCATCAGATCAAACCCAACAGGATGGAAGTTGTCTCACCCTGCTGTGAAATCAGTGATGCTCTTACTGCAGCAGGAAGCAGCAGCAGCAGCAAAGAGAATGTGCACCACATTCAGGGAGGAAATACAGCAAAGCTTTATACCTGAGTGACTATATTTTATACCAAATGTAATACATACGTATCTGACCCCGTAAACAACTTGCCAAAGGACTGCAGCTGAGCTGGCTAACACTGGCACATTTACATGAATGTTGATTAATGTGGGTTGTCCTTATAAATAAATAAATGGGATGAATTAACGTTGGTCATGCATATCTTGCATTGCACATGGACACATGGATGGAGAGGCAGATGGTCCCTATTCATTCCAATCTCTGCTAGGTTTTATGATGTGTAACTTTTTTTTTCTTCACCAAATACTGTGGCACGGTGTCTGCAGTCCAATTTACGGTGAATCTTGTAATTACCAGTTTCGAATCTTAGACATTGTAGCCCAGCCGCAAAAAAGATTTTTCACACTGTATGTTGATGCAAACGACTTAGAATACATTTGCATATTTCAATATATCACATCAACATTTGTATGGTGATGTATTACATTTCTTTAAAAACGTGGGATAAGGGCAACTGAGCAGCAAGAAATGTCTTGCAAATTGCAAGACGTTTGTTGATTTTGAAAATTATTTTTCAAAATGTCTAGAGAATAGTCATTAATTTAATTTAATTTTTTTTGTAATTTTCATAATTAGGCATTTAAAATTATTTTTACAAAAGTATTATAATTGTAAGCACCTTTTTGGAAGTCATTTCCTTTTCCTTTTTTTTTTTTATCTCTGTATGCTTATTTTCAGACAATATTCCTGTACCTTTTACTTAATTCTTGATCGTTTTTAGGTCATTATTGAGGGTTTATTTATTTATTTATTTTGCCTTAACCTAACCACACTATCCCTTTGAAATTTGGATCGACATCAGTTTTCTTGTGCTGCATTCATACCTTTCACAAGTATGTAAACCAATGAAACCTGAGGAAATTGGTTTGATTTCTTAAAAAGACAACGAGCAACTTGGCATGAAATGTCCTGCATTTTGCAAGAAATTAGTACATTCTGAAAAGTATTTTTAAAAACCCAAGGGAAAAATGTCTTGATCTCAGCTATTTGTTCTTCTTAAATAGTGTCTTGTATCTTTCTGTCTGTCTTTCTTTTACAGCACAATTCATCAACCCTGACCCTACACCTGCAAAGTTAGAAAGAGGCCGGGTTATTTATCTTTCTATGCACAAGTAGCACTGCAGGAGGACTGGTCAAAGTCCTCTCACACTTCCTTCCTTATTTTTGAAATTGAATAGAGTTGTGAGCTTAAGCTGGGAGCCACTTTCCTATTTTGACACATCGCTTATTGCCTCAAGTTTGCCTGTAGCCATTGAGAAGAATGCTTGCTGAAGCCAGACTCTGACATTTTTTTATCCATCCAGGGCTTAACATTAAGACCATGGCATTTGCAAATTCAAATTTCTGGCTACTTGAGAGGTTGATTCTTTATATAAATTACTTTTACTGTAAGTATATATGGGTGTCCAGCCTGTCTCACTAGTTCAGAATGTAAAAGTAGTATCATAGGATATTTTCCACTCATATCCCTTAGATTTTTTTTTTTTTTCCAGTTTTGGGCCCTCAGTTGTATTAATGTTGGAGGCTAGAATTACATGACAGATCATCGGCATGACCTTTTTGAGATGTAACAAGAGCAAACACCTCATCAGTGAATCCAAGCTCTCCCCTTGTAGGTTATTAAACCTGATACTTTGTGGGCATTTTTTTTAAGGTGCTCTGCTGTTTTTGTTTTTTTAAGTCCTGTCGTGTTTGATGAATGTTTGATTGTGGTCTTTTTTTCACCTGTGACCTGTCAGTGACATCCTCCTCATGTGAGTTTATGAAGAGATCTATTGTTGCCTGTTTTGTTTTTAGACTGAACAGAAGGTGAATAAAATAACAGCCTCACCTTACACCCTAATGAGATCAAACACCTAACAAAGGGATTTGCCTTCTCGTCTTGAGAAGTTTTGAACAGTGTAGCTTTTTCTGTGAGAAAATTCCAGCTCTTTAACATTGAGAGGAACCACTTGATTCACTCAGGTTTTGTTTGCAGTTGGGAAAACAAAAAAAAGGCAATCAGCGGAAGTTTGTGAAACACTTCTTGAATTTCTTTAGCAGTCTTTGGTTTAACCCTTTAAATTCTGCAATAGAAATTGTCTACCTATGCCTTCATTGGTGTTTTTGCTTATTGTGATGTCATTTCATGGCTGTCAGCGATGTATCATGCAGACATGACTTCCGTCCGTCTGCGTCCTCAACTGATGCTGACTGTCTGTGTATCATGCTGTTGAGGCAGGTGCCGTCTGGCCATTCGGCAGCATATAACAACACTGTGAACTAAGGTTGCAAATTGTAAGCATTCCTTTACCGGTTATTGGTAAAAAATAAATGGCTGATTGATCGATTAATATTTGGAAAAAACAAAAACTAAGGTATGCTAAATAGGGCCGGGCAATAAAACGCTAACGATATATATCGTGAAATAACTTATCCTCGACTGGAATATGAGACGTAGTCGATAGAATGTTGATAAAACGCATACCAGCCATGATTTGGCAGACAACATGAACAGCCGATGATATTAAGAATAGTGCCGTGGCGAACCAAACATGTAGCTGGAATAGAGTCACATGATGTCATCAGGTTAGGTTGATGCACACAGCACAGATAGATGCGTTGGAGTAGCAGCACATGTGCTAAGGTTTCAGCTGCAGTAGCCTTGCTCACCAATACGCCAGAAGTGGGAGTGACATAGAAATGAGAAAATGAGCGCCGAACAGGACAACCCCATGGACACAGCCCAAGACCGAAAGGATGAGGACATTGTTGAAAAGAAGGACCCGAGGAATTAAGCAGTGTGGCGATATTTTGGCTATTTATAGTCCGACACGAAGCTGCATGCACTGCAAACTGTGTCGCAAGCATGTTTCCACAAAGACAGGTAATACCACCAATCTTTTTTGCCACCTGAAGCAGTGCCATCCTCCAGAGCACGCACAATGCAAGACTTTACAGTCTCAGGCCCAAGAAAGTTCTGGTGCCCTCTCTAAAACAACCTGTGGAATACCTGCACAACAACAGACCATAATGTACGCTTTTTCAAGAGCCATGCCTTACAACAAAAAAAACGAAGAGGAACAGAGATATCACAGATGCAATAGCCTGCTGTATTACAAAAGACATGATGCCGTAAGCACGGTCAAAAATGAGGGATTCAAACAGCCGATTAAAGTATCGACCCTCGTTACCAAATCCCTGGCCATAAACATTTCTCTCAGACAGCACTTCCCCGGCTGTACACGAGTGTAGAGAGACAGTTGAAAGAGGGCTTCAAAGTGTGTCGTACTTCGCTACTACGTCGGATATGTGGTCGAGTCGCACAAAACGAGCCATACATGAGCCTCACTGCCCACTTCATCGACCACGATCGGAATCTGAAAAGCGAATGTCTTCAAACTTCCTTCTTTCCCGAAGACCATACAGGCGAGGTCTTTGCTGCCGGACTGACAGAAGCACTTGCATCCTGGGGACTGAGCGAGGACAAACAAACCCGCGTTACAACAGACAGTGGGACGAATATAGTGAAGGACACATCACTAAACAACTGGACATGACTGCAGTGCTTTGGGCATCGACTTCACTCAGCTATAGTTAAGTTGGGGAGCAGAATTTTATAGAAAGTATCTATCAAAATTATTTTGATAACGTTAATTGTATTTAAGATTAAAGAATGAGCCTGAAATTCCACATTAACCTTAAGCATATTATCAAGAGTGACCAGTGGTGGAAAGAGTACCAAGTACTGTCACTAAAACATCAAAACACAAGTAAATGTACTGATGTTAGAAAAATACTAAAGTAAAAGTACAAAGTATTCTTTTCAGAAACTGATCATTACTTATTTTTTAACAGTTAAAATCAGAGATTTTTAGATTTTTTTTCTTCATTCTTGTCAGTTTAAAAATAGGTGCAAACCTGTGGAGTGTCCGTAACCTTTATATGTTTGCACCTATTTTAAAACCACATTCAGTATTTATTAATCTGATCATTTTCTTCATCAGTAAATTAGTTCTTTGGTCCACAAATTGTCAGAAAATGTAAAAAAAAGTCCAAACCAGAAAATATTCACATTTGAGAAAATGAAATCAGAGAATATTTACTTTTTTAATAACAAATTGACTTAAATGATTAATCAATTATCAAAATAGTTAGTGATTAATTTAACAGTCTATCAATAATTGACTCATAATAACTTAATTGATTAATTATTGCTTCTCTAGTTTGGATATTGATTCAGATTGTACTCTGTACTCAATTACAATTTTAAAAGTAACTAAGTAGGTTACTTAGCGTAATAAAAGACAAGAGGGTGGGACGAGATGTGGGTGTGTGTAAGAAAGTGGTGGCTGCCTTCATTTTCTGCTGGAAGAAGAGGAGAGACTTGGCTGTTGCACAGGGGGAGCATCCTCTCCCCCAACACAAGCTGGTGACAGAGTCATTCACCAGGTGGGGTTAATGGCAAAGAATGATTGGAAGGGTGTTGGAGCAGCACAAAGCCATCTCTGTGGTACTCAGTGCAGATAAGAAGACCAGGCATTTGGTTCCCACCTTGCAGGACCTGGATGTGATGGAGTCTGTGCATGAGGCCTTGAATCCACTACAGAAATTCACTGATTCACTCTCGAGTGAACTTTATGTGAGCGTGTCCCACATCAAGCCGATGTTGCATCTCTTCAGAGCACAGATTCTGAGCACATCTGAAGATGAAACGCAGCTTACAAAGGACATAAAGATGACAGTCATGGCATACTTTGATGAGAAGTATGCTGACCAGAAAACTGATGACCTGCTTGATGTGGCACCCTCATGGATCCACTCATAAGCTACAATAAATCAACCCAGAAAAGACTGATGCCATCAAAATGAGAGCTGTGTCTGAGATGTTGGAGGGAAACCAAGATCCATTCAGAAGAGGGAGGAGCTGCAGCAACGCTATCCAGCCAGAAGAAAAAGAGAAAGTCACTGGGCAGTTTCTTTACGTAATCGTACCCCACCAGCACAGGACTCACTGATAAAGAGTCAGTGGAAAAGGAGCTTGACAACTACTTGCTGACACCAGATGCAGACAGAGAAATGGACCCCTTGCAGTGGTGGAAGATCCATGAGGGAAACCTCCCAAGAGTGAGCAGCCAGGCAAAGTGCAACTAACTTGTGCATCCCTGCAGCTTTTCAGCACACAGGGTAAAATTGTGATCTGCCACAGGGCAGCTTTAAAACCTGAGGCAGTGGACAGACTTGTCTTTCTAGCCCGCAACCTGTAGGATAAAGTCTGGTCCAAAACACTAAACACACTGCGGGACTGTAGTGCACTAAGTGATATTTCTTGTGCCTTTTTTTTGCCTTAAAGTTTAAGCTCTTCACAGTTGAGTAAATGTACGTATTTTGTTAAAGTTCTCTTTTGTGAACATTTGAAAGCTGCTTGACTTTGCACTGAATATAGTATATATAGACTTGGTTTTTTTTTTTTGTCTATGTATTTGTTTATAGTTTAAGAGTTAAGATTTTAGAAATTAAATTTTTTTTACTTAAGATTTTATTTTTTTTAACTGGAATTGACCAAATAATTTTGTTGTTCATTTTGTTTATGTAACAAACAAAACATGTAACACTTCAAGCTTTTGACAGGTCAGAATTGAGATTTTAGTTTATACCTATTTTACTTATTTGTAATTACAGTTGTATGATGTTCTACATTATATTTGTCATGTTCAATGTCTGACAGAAAATAAATATTTAAACCAAAATGAATCTTATGATATCTTCATATCTCATTTATGAGTAAAAGGGAACCTATGAGCTTGACAGAAAGATGTGTATTGTGATATATCGATATCGACTGATATGAAAAAAATTATTGTGATAAGACTTTTTCCATATCGCCCATACCTAATGCTCACTAAAATGCTCTTTTTGCCTTGGCCATTATATAGCTACACAGTGTAATTATTGTACCTGCTGTACTGACTTCTGTGAAGTGGTTTCCCAAATTATTACAGATAGAGCAGGCAGCAGACACTGTACATCGGGGACGCACAAGGTCAGATCTGGAATACATTTTTAGCTGACTCTGACCAAACTTTCAAAAAACAATAAAATAGAATAAAATAAAATAAAATAAAATAAAATAAAACCATCAGCACATACTTCAGTTTGTGGCACCAAATTCACCCATACCAGCTGTAGCTGCAAATGTCAAGGGTGCAGTTAAGACAGAATGAAGACTGAAAACAATAACTGTGGTTTGTGTTTTTGTAGCTGAACAGTGCCTCCACCAGCTTGAAGAGACGGCAGAATACATTCAATGTTGAAATGTTCTGCAAGATAGCCTCTTGGTGCTCTGCAGGATGCATTACATTTTAATTTGGCACAAACCTTAAAATCTGTTGTGTGAAAATATGACTGCAGGCATGAAAAGGCAGCAGACAAGGATGTGGAGTGGAAGAGACTGCGGACATGGAATGGAAGAGAAAATAAGAGAAATTTCTATCTTGATAGCTGGTACTCTGCTTCTTTCCATTTCTAAAGTGCACATTCACATTGCACTGCCACTTATTTAATTTGTAGGCTGACTGGGCATGTTGTGAATAAAAGCCACGCTGCGTGAGACTCAAATGATGCACTCTTCTCCATGTAAAATCAACCTGATATTACTTTTACCAGTCACCAGTTACAAGTCATGATTAGTTTCTAGATGGCATTTGAGGGTATGACATTAGGTAGCAGATGGACAAACGCACCATGGAGGAATATTCACATTTCTTTCAACGCATCTCGAAACACACTGTGCTGTGTGTTTCCTGTCAAACAGATATTTTCACTCTTGTCTCAGTTATAGCACCTTTTGTGCTTGTTAATCAGACTCATATGACATCAAAGCCTTCGGTTTCTCAAACAAGATGAGAGCATCAATACTCGTGCTAGGCTTAGACACTTTTAACTGTTAGATCACTTGACAAGCATCTAATCTGACTGTGACATGACATCAACAAAAAAGGCATCCCACCATATATCTGTCTCCTGATGGAGTCTTTTTTGATTAACAAGCAGAAATGACAGTATTTTCTGCTGATTTAGTTACTTTTTTCAAACCATATTGCTGACAAGTTTGTTTGGTATGATGTTGTCATACGGTTTAATAGTTTGCTGTATTTTATTTCCTATCTACAATCATTAACTTTGTCACTTATTTACAACTCTTCCTTTAAAAAGCAGTCAAATATGACGGTCTACAATTTCTTAATGGTAATCTACAAATGGGATTCATTCACTGTTGGAATAGTGGGAATGAAAATCTCTGACCAGCCAATCAAAACCCAGCCGGGGGGGCGCACAATGAGCCATGTACAGCTCTACCGCTCTCTGTTTTGTTTTTTGTGTTGTTTTTTCAAAGCATCAGCTAAGTATGTGTAGTCGCCCACCTGGAAACCTCCTGGTCCTCTGATGGCCCTCTGCCCTTCTATATCCATGTTGTTCAGTTCTTTATTTTTAATCAATAAATCACCAAGGTTTTTTCCTTAATGGATTCTGGCAAACTGCAAACTTATTCTTTCTATAAAACCTGAGCCTTTGGGCTCTGTTTTTGTAAATGAGTCATGCACAGCTTGTAATGCAGTTGATGGTGCGTGGGTGGCTCAGGGTGCTTCTTCCTACTGTTAGTAACTCTGACTATAAAACATGCATGAGGGGTTATAAGGAATGCATACTCTATAGGTGTGATCAGGCATGACTAATAGCTTCTCTTCCTTTCTTCTGAAGCAGTTTGATCTCTGTGTCGTGGTGTGCTGACAATTGTGTGTTAAAGAATAGAGTCAATAGTGGATACACACAAAATCTACCAGCAAAACCAGACTGCTGTAAAAAAAAAAAAAAAAAAAAAGAAAAGGTGCAGACGGAGATAGCACATAAGCTCACAGTGCTGCTGTGGTCGAAACAGCTCCGATCTGCACTTAGGAGTGAGCAATGATTTAATCAATTTGTTAATGAATGTGTAAAGGAAGTTATTGACATGTGATGTGAGTGTCTTTTATCCAAATGAATAATGGCTGCTGTAATTTCATTCAGCCCACAAGCATAGGCATCCTGTCACTGACCACAGGCTACTTTGGAACAGGTGATGAGTTCTGTGGGACGTCCACACATTCTCAGCCCAAGTCATCACATATCACTGTCTGGTCAGTTGACTTTCACATCTACATTTAACACTGTTGATATCCTCTTGTATCTGCTGTTGGCATTCTTGGCAACCAATGCTAGGAAGTTAACAAAAGCACATGGTTAGGTTCAGAAAAAAACATCATGGTTTTGCTTTACATTTATATGGGAAGCAAACACCAGGCTCAAGGGTGAAAGTCCTGGCTTTGTTGGACCCATCCACCAATCCTCCTCCCACCTTATAGCGATCTTCCAGCTCCTTATATTGTCTATGCTGGCAGCATTTCAACCTAATACTGTTCAGCGGCATATCATACGGCCGCAAAAGTTCTGCCTGGCTGCGTTATTGACTAATGCTGTCATATTATACTGCCACGCCAGGTGCCGTCCGGCTGTTCAGCCGACTGGAGGAGTATCATAACACCGTGAAAAGCTGTGTTTGGCTGTGTTACAAACTGACGCTGCCTGGCGGCTTATCATACTGCCACAAATGGTGGCTTTTGGCATCAGTGCCTGGCGTAGAAATCACTGATAAAGTGGCTGTGTTTAATCGCTTCGGTATGAGGATGGACAGGGGATTCCCAGAAGGTGGGAGAACTTCGAAAGCAGTCTCAATCTTATCACTTTAGAAGTGCTGCTTATTATGTTTTGAACTGCTTGGTTTCTTGAGATAGAAACTCTAAACTCTGTGTGGGAAATAATTACCAAGAACAACATTAAAGTAAACCGTTATAAAAAGGAGACGATCAGGCAAAACTAGTCCGTCCTTCATCTTTAATTCACAGGTCCGCTTGTTTCTTTCACCCCACACTATCACATTCAGTTAGTTGTACCATTTATTGCGATTTACTTACAAACACAAACACAGTCACAATAAAGGCAGTGTATACTGAACTGCTCTTGCCATCAAATTTTTATTATATTTAATAAGGAAAATACTAATAATTTGATAGGAGCGTATTCATTCATTCATTTGAAATGGGATTTTAGCGGTCATGATTTTTGCCCTCCAATAAATGGTAGACTTTCATGTTTAATTCCCTCTTCTGAAGGCTGTATCAGCATACTAATTCATCTGCCACACACAAAGACTAGCTACAGAAACATTTTCAAATGCTTTCAGATACCAGAGCGAGTGAGTTGGGTTAGCATGAATGCTGCATGTGGAGGGAGAAAGAGAAAGGTAGAATATGCTGAAGGACTCATAGGAAGTTGTCAGGTCTTGTACTTGGCATCTCAGAAGTAAAATATACTGCCTTTTTATGCTCAATTTAAAATCAGCTGGTCGTTTGGGAGAAAATAAAGATAGATCTACCAAATACATACTTTCTGGTTGAACACGTGTCAGCCAGGATGTACTGAAGAAGGTATGGGGGGCCAGCAGTACTACTAATCGCTAGTCAGCTCATCAATAAACTGAACACATGGCTGGCAGTCTGGACTTGTAAATACAAGGATTTAAAGGCCCATCTCAGCCAGCATGTGTGTGGTGCTTTTCTCATGCTGATCACAAGGAAATATATTTACGCACTGCATCATACCCTGCCATTTGGTTTCACTTCAGTGCTGCTGTCATAACTTTGGACTGGATCCTGGAACATAAGATGCGATGGGTCCCATATGAAAAGCTGCCTTTGAACTGAGAAAGCTTGGAAGTTTGAAGGCAGGTGTCACCGCTTGTACCTTCTACCAGCCAGTGGGAAAACTAACCTAGTTTACTTCCACCTCACCAAAGCATGAGCAGCCGCCCCAAGTGTTTTATCACACTTCCCAGGCGGGAATGTTTGGATCCGTTTCTTGTTCCTTCTCTTGGAGTTGGGTGTGCCTCTGAATTAACAATAAGCGCTGACAAGAACACTGAATGTTCCTGAGATATCTGCCACACATGTCTGTTGTTCCGTAAATGAGATGGCAGATTGGAAAACTCACTGACAGTGATGCCTTTGATGTTTGCGTCACATAGTAATTTGTTATGAAAGAAGAGTTAGCATCTATTATAGATTTGGCGAATGTTGGCACAGGAGCAGAGGCTTTGATGTTGGGAGATGTCAAAGGTCCATGTTCACCCTAAAACAATCCTCAGCAAAGCTTCTTTTATTCCTTCAGTTTCCTTATAATCTTTTTTAGTCATACAAAAAATCACTTCTTTTTTATTTCGCAAAAGCAGTGACACAAATTATGCTGTAAATGAGAGTGCTGTTACAAAATTCAGTCCCTCTAGAATTTTCAGGCTGTTTTTGTGATTGTTGTGGCCTGAAATGCCTGAATCCACAGCAGCTTTTCTAAAAATCTGCGACACAAGTTGCAGTGCTTATAGGTGGTTTTTTGCATTACAGTTGTTGGGGCAATTGAAAATTCCAAAAATTCAGTCATTCTTTCTTAGATTTAAAATGTCTTATCATGAGGCTTCAGTGTTTCCCATGGAATTAGCATCTATTTGTGATGATATAAGGGGTGGGAGCCCGCAACAGCTGATTTTTGTCAATCAGCTTATTGCCACGATCAGCTGTTAGATGCAGCGCTGAGGGACCGTTCACATCTGACATCAAGCCGTTAATCTCACAACTACAGCAAAATCACTTGATTGTCGTTAAACCTGTAAGTAAGTGTTAGCCATGTAATGTAAGCAGCACTGTCACCGTCCCCCCCCTTTTTTTTTTTTTTACCAACATCGACCCAGAGCTGTTCAGGGTCATGAGCCAAATTTTCGACCAGTCAGAGCATTTCAACCAAAAATAAATTGTTTCAGAATCCCAAATGTTGGTCACCAGCTAAAACCAAAAACAGCGGGTTTTCCTTAACCTGAACTGAACACGTATGTCATATTCTTAAGGTTAGAAAGAGAGCATAGCGAAGTCAACAGTGGAGAAGTCAAGTGAGAAATCGTCAGACAAAAAAAAGTGTGAGATGCTCTCTTAATAGGTACCATTTTTTTTGGCTAAAAGCAAATATTAGTAAAAACAGAATTAACGTTTGCAAGTAGTCAGTGTAATCTGCAGTTTCGCTACAACTGTGCACTTCTGTCATGTGTTGCACAGAACCTTTTATTGACAGCACATCCTTGATTACTGTGGTTTGACACAAAACTGGTGGAAACACTGTCTGGCTCCTATATTGTACCAAGGTTCTAATGCCTATAACACACATTTCCTACGTGAGCAGCGTGTGAGCGTTTTTTTTTTTCTTTTGTTTTTTTTTCTAAATCAGTGCCTGTTTTAACAAGTTAGTGCAGCCACACTGCCTCCATGAGCGGCGCTGGTCAGCTGGCTCTCAGCTGCGGCATATCTAGCTGGCTGGCTGAAAAAGCAGAAAAAGCAGAAATAGAGAGTGAAAATGGTGTTTTTATAATTAGATCAATTCTGTATCGCCTTTTACTACAGTTTCAATGAGTATCATTTACAGAGGAAATACAAATATCTTAGTTTTACTCAGATTTTCTGTTTCAAAATAAAATCCCTCTTACAACGTCTCTGTCGACAGACTCCCATCAGTTATTGACACAAGGCATTTTATTATAAAACATTTGCAAGACCATGCTTTTGATAATGCAGGAGCTTGCACAACTTCATAAATTAGTGGAATATGTGCTTATTATTGTTAAAATCCAGTACTAATAGCAGCAGACAGCTCTGCAGAAGAGTTGCAGCAACAGCGCTGCCTGTGTGGACACCAAGAGCATACGATGCAGTTTGGCGAGGTTGTCCTCACGCGCTGCTCACACATACAGTGTGTTCCAGGCCTAAGAATCGGGAATTGTAATTGGAACCAGTTCAAGAATCAGATTTTATTTGGTGGAAAAGGGGTATGTGTGTCTGTGATTCCACGCACAAAACTCAGAAGCAGTCTTATGATAGAGAGAGAGAGAGAGGCTGAGAGGATCAATACCTGTGCCCCTTTTAAAGAGTCAGATTTGTAGTACAGTTGCAGTGATTGTACAGAATTGCAAGGGCACTTATAATTCATAGGGATTGGCTGAATTTGCATTAATTGTTAGGATTGCAACCTTGCAAAATCCTGAAGGGACTGAAAATCACTCTAAAGCAGTCTCTCCTGACGGTTTACATGGATGTAGGCCTAAAGAATGAAGAGCAAAATTGGTGCGCATGAATGTGTGTTGCTTTGTGAATGCGCAGAGCTCTGTGGTGTCAATTGGAATGTAAATAGAAAAGATGAGTCGTCACTCCAATGAATATTGCAAGCTTCCAAAAAATTAATAATGCAACGTTTTGACCTTCAAAGTCTTCATCAGTCTAACATCCATCTGAACAAAAGCAAGCTGTTATAGACAAGAAATAATCTCCACCTAAAATTTGGGATACAATCCCAGCATCCCTGAAATGATTTATTTGTATTTTAAAAATGTTGGAAAAGGCCTAGCACTTGTACAAAATATATATAATATGATTTCAAACATCCATAAAAAATATATCCTAAAAAATTGTACAATTTTGTAATGATGCATGAGACTTTGGAATGCCAAAAGTTTCACGCAACCAAAGTTGAACCTTTTAGAGAACCGTGCTCTAATATTCTTTGAATTATATTTACTCTTATTGGTATGAGTTGTTAGTTTTGTTTTTAATTGTCTCTCTCGTTTATTTCTACTTTAAATTTTGTCACACATTAGTTCTGCATTATTGTTAGGCTGTTATAGTTATGTTGCCTTTATTGATGGCAATGAGACAACCTAATCAGATGCTGAATCACTTCAGCTGACCACTTTCAAAGTGTAGAAGCAACTCCTTCCAGATATCTGAGCCCTCCCCTGAGCCCAGTGACCCTGTAAAGGAAAATCATTTTGGCCACCTCAGCCAGTATCTATGTAAAAACTTTGCCTGGCTTTAATCCTTGGTGTCTTAATTGTTTTTAATATAAATTACGTTTTGCCACATTGAACAGATTTTAGCCTTTGTCAATATATTCTCAATTTGGACATCAGTGACTGTGATCTGATCATAGTTTGCTTTGACACTGTTTACTATGTTTTTCAGTCTGTACTTGAGTGACAAGGTTTAATACTAGACTGTCTATTACAGAGTCATCTGTTCTGCCTGACCCAGGTCAGAAACGGATGTCCTGCTCCCCCACTGTCAGTAAGGAAGTGTTTGCCAACCACCTGCCTACTTGCAAGGACTGCCAGGTGCACGCTGGGCAGGTGGCCGCTCTACCATCCACGGTAGACGCACTGAAAAAGTTCCACTCAGGTAGGGAGGTGGCTGCCTGTGATTCCACCATCTCCTGGCCTCTGTTGTTGGCCGTCTGGAGGAGCCCACTCCCCAGCTAGCAAGTAATGAGCAGGAGGATAGGATCTCCTGTTTCAGTCCTCTTCCTTATTTGACCTGGAAAGAAGTGATCATCAGAGGTAGAAGGAGTGCTGGCTGCTGTATGACTCTGAATGGAACCTTGCCTATGCAGCTTGCCACCTCACATAGCTTCCTCCCTCTGGTTAACAACAGTCCTGAGCAGCTATCAAATTTTGTCCCTTGGAACCAACAGTCTGGTGGTGTCATATAAAATTCTGAATGAACTGATGTGTGCTTATCAAAACACAGATGGCACATGGTCTATGGGCAAACTGCAGCACTTCTCTTTTCTGCAGCCTCTCTTGCTCAGTCGTTTGAAGGCTTTTTCATTGTGCACTTTAAGGGAAACAATTGCCAAACTAAAGCCTTCACAGTGTCCTTTAGTTGTTATGCCTGCCAGTACATTCTTCATTTAATGGATTTTTAGACTACTGATGTCTATATACAGTGTACGTGTGTGTGCATGTGTGTGCTTTTACATCCTAATTTTGAAGGCAGAACTTGTATTGCAGTATTTCAACAATGAGTTATTGCTACCTTAGCTTAAACCTTTATTACCTTTATTAACCTTAGATTAGCAAGTAATTTGTCAAAGGGTTACAAGAAAAATACCTGAAAATGATAAGAAAAAAAAGGAAAGTAAGGGTAAATCAAAAACAAACATGACTTAAAAATTGCTGCTGAAAATACAAATAATGATTTATGTCACATATGTTTTCTTTTTTTTTAATGAAACATAATTTTAAATATTAAATATTTTAATTACAGGTTCATTTTTTCTGGGCATTGTTCTTTTTTAAAAAATATTTTTCTAATAATCCTCCCTTTTTTAAAAAGCAAAACAAAAGAAAAACATTGTCAAATATTGGAATTGTCTTGTCCCCTTTTACTAATTTCTTATTCTTGTGATATTTCTTGCCAAGTTGGTCTTAACTGTTTTTCCCCAAGTTTGTGAAAGAGTCAGCAACCATTTTACTCAGGTTTCAGAGGGTCAAATAGCTCACAAAGGTGTCTTAACGCAGCACAAGTAAACTGATGACGATCCAGGTATCAAAGGGTTAAGCAAAGGATCTGAATCCCTCTTTAACCAGTGGCTGTGGGCACAGGGGACTCCTTGGAGAAAAGCACAATGCTGTTGCTCAGCCTACTTTGAAAACTTCTTGTATTGAATAGTCCTGACCCTTTAAACCCAATTTCTTTCTTTCCCCACATATGTCACCATTTCATTGTCAGACTGGAGAATTGCCATAAATGTAGAATTCATATTGGAAAAGAAAACAATGTGCAGTATCGTAACAATGCTTTCTATACCAACGTGTTCTTGTGGCCTGCAGATAACGGCGCATTGCCGCACGTCTGCCCTGTATCTGCTCCTCTCTCTGTGAAAGAAGCACATTTACCAGCACAATGACGGTTGACATTGGCAAAAAAAAAAAAATATTACAAAGAAATACAATTGCATCAGTCGAGCCCTGATGTTAAATAAACACCCAGAGAAAGCATCCTTTCCTCTTTGGGAAGCCTCTTGATTCCATTTTCTAATTAATTACGGGCTGTAACACCTTGGCTGTGCCGACATGAAGAGTGACGTGTCCCCGGGCCCCCAGTCACATCCAGCAGCAGCCCTGGTGGCAGGGGAGCGGTGTTTTTAATCACCTGGCCACTGGCATTATCAAGCTGGAGGACCCGTCACCTACTCTGCACACAGATGCTGGTTCATTCATCTCTACCGGAGGTCAACGTGTCTGAGAACGTGTTGCCTGCCTGCTGCGTCCTCAAACCACAGTGCTTCCTCTTCCCTGTTCAGTGCCTCTTAGAGGCGCCACATTTAGCCCTCAATGAATCATTACCATGTTAGTTCTGTGGCATTAGTCTAATTGCTGTAAAAAGACAGTGATTGCTGAAGCCTCCTCAGTGCGCTCTGCTTACATGCAGGTTTGGTAGAAAATCAGATCACTTAACAGCTTTTCTTTGGGGTTTGATTCATGGAAACTACAGTATTAACCCTTTGAAACCTGGAGCAGCAACTGTTTTTGTGTTTATAATGTGTCTGTTCAGAACATTGTGGTTTATGCTGGTTTTTGTCATCTTTGTGTTAGTTTATAGTTCACAGCATGAGTGAGTTGGCTGTTACTTTTCAATTGGTCAGCTGTATTTTACATTTTTTGGTGGTTTCCACGCTTTGATGCAGTGAAATTGATGTTCATTGATATTGTTCTATAATAGCTCTTGTCCCTTCCTTGAAATGGTGCTATGTATGGTGTCTTAAAGAGTAGTGATGAAGAAATGGCACAGTAAGTATTTTAGTGATGAGGAAGGTGTGCTGTCATGCAAATTTGGGCACATTCTATCCATCTCTGTCTTGTGAACCAATCAGATTGCTTGATCGGAACTACTTGTTGTATAATCAAGGATTCAACGCAGTACATGGTGAGGAATTGATATACATACATCTTGTTTTTTTTGTGGGGGTGGAGTATAATTTTAGAATTTGATCTACACAGTATTACTCCTGTTGCAGTATCACATCAGGGAACCTTTTGGCTATTAAGGGATTGTGGTTTCCTCTTTGTCCTCTAAATCTTCAAACAGACAACCACTAAGAAAAAGTTTTTGGGTTTTGGGAGCCTTAAAGAATTCCTGCAGAGTTCAACCATTCTAAATTGGAGACGACATAAAACAAATTAAATTATCGTCTTCGTCCTCATATCTCACCACCTCTCTTTTCTGTCTGCAGAGATGCTACAGCCTGTAATTTCTCATAAACTTACAAACAAAAACCAAAAGCCATTCTGCTTGCCAAGCAGTGAGATCCAACATAGCTGGAGGACGGTGGCTGATATACAACAGCATATGGACAAAATACTTGATGTGATATATAATTGTTGGAATCCCCCGCTCATGCCTACACAACAACTGTTCGCACCCAACTTTACACCAACTACCTCCATATAATCACAGACATCAGTTGCTCTCCTGTTGCAGCTGGTTGCATTGGACAAATAGTAGAAAACTTTTTGTGATCCTTTATTTGCATGTTTATAAACTAGTTTCAGCAGTGTCTTCAGACCAGACTTTGTTTGGTTTTGATGTTGCAGTTGTCTGGAATGTGCTCTTTTGGATTCCATATCATGCCCCAGTGCGCCACAGGTGCACCATGGGAGCCTGGCCACAAAATGATCAAACTGATGTACTGGGCAAGGCACACATGACTGCAGTCTGGACACATTGTCTGGTTCCCACAGTGTCCTCTTGTGCACATAGAGCAGCAACTTACCATCTATTTATAGAAGTATAGAGATTAAAAACACACTCTCTGTGCAGAGAAAAAAGTACTGACAGCTGGTGATAATGAAGACAGGGTCGATGTACTGTATGAAATATGATGCATTACTAATAACATGCTGAAGTTATGAGATTGAGACATTTATGTAGAGATGTTTCATTTCCCCCAGTCCACTAATTCTGGCCTTGGTTTGGTTTTGTTGGGGGGGGGGGGGGGTAACCTACTTTTTGTTAAGTGGTCATCTTCTTCAAATGACTTGTTATTGATCCATTATCACAAAAGCTTGTGCAGGTTTGCGCAGGGGGGTATACTAGGAAGCTAGTTCAACAGCCAGGCCAGGCTCTCTTTGTCTGAGCTGGCTCGACAAACCCTGCAGCCTCGGTCAGAGCTAACAGGGGACCACGAAGGTGGTTATCAGCTTTCTTTGTTAACCCAGGCTTTCTGCTTCAAACTCTGTGAGCATTCACAGAAAACGAGTCGAAAATGACATATGGTGAATGCACAAGTTCATATATGTGCTCTATTTAGGCGATATGTCACTCCGTTATTTCTAACGTGACAGCTGCTCAATCTGCAGCTCTGAAACTTCAAACTTGATGCAGCGGATTTAAATATAATAATCAAGAACTATATTTAGGTCTGACACTGTCCTGTAATGAAGGACGAAAAATCACTTAAGTTTTTAGACAAGTCAAAGTCAAACTAATTTTACAAATTGAAAAATATCTGTGATAAAAAAAAATATAATAACAGACGAATTTATCAGCCGTAGTATAACATCAGGACTAATTCACAGTGTGATCTACTTTTACTGCAAATACAGATTACTGTATATGCATAGTACAATGCTGGAATGTATGCAGATTTCTTTTTTTTTTTTCTAAAACCATCTTTGTCTGTTAAGCCGATTTTGGGATGAAGGCAGTATAGACAGGCAGTGGTAAAGACAGTAAACATTAATGGGTGAACTCAGCACTGATCTTTGTCATTTCATGGAATGGGTGTTGCATGTAATAGTTTTCCTCATAATACAGTTCATTTTGTCATCAGTTTTGTTTGTGGAGTCCAGTTTTGTGAATGGGCGCATCCCTAATGTGTAAATGTCTGAAGAGAAATGAAGCATTGGTTACAAGTAATTACCTAAAGGAGGGACTGCACAGCTCATTTCATTTGAGCTACAAAAAAAAATACAGTTAAGATGCTGTGGTGGGTAGCAAACACAAAACATGGTGTATAAAACACGGAATAGGCCATCATTTGTGTGCCTGAATCGTGTGTGTCAGTTGTGACACTGGTTTGAAATATGCAATAAACTTGCTTCCATGTCAACAGTCAGTTTTTGAGTGGCATTTAGAGAATCAGCCTGCACACACAGTGCCCTAAATGAACCCATTGAGCTGGCTTTAACAATGCATGCTAATCGAATCAGTAAATTCAAAGGTCAATGGGATGCACAGCAGCATATCACTCCAGCTCTGATCCCCTGGCACAGACCACACATTATGACCATCGAACGCATGATGCATTTTTTCATTTATATTCAAAATATGAAAAAATAAATAAATAAATAAATAAATAAAATCCATTGTGCTATTTTCTATCATTGTTAAATTCTTTTAGATGTATCACTTGGAATAGATTACTGTCTTTTACCATTGTATTTTAATAATTTCAATTAAGGCATAAGCTGTCTTAATCACATTGAGTGAAATGAAATTTGAAGCTAAAACTTTAACATTATAATTAGAGAGTTATGGGACTGATTGACAGCAAGAGAACAGTGGCTTATTAGTCCTGTGGGGAGCCATGACAACTGCTCTGAAATTAATGAACTTCCATTAACAGTTACATAGACCAACAGACCAACCTAAAATGTTGGTCTCTGTGGACTGAGCTGGTCTTGTCAATGTCATTACAATGTGGTGATAGGACACCCCAAATGGTGATACACTTTAAAAAAAAAAAAAGAATTCTGTTCAGCACCAGCCAGAGTTGTGCTCATTGAGTCCATGCATAAAGAAGTGCAGACCAGAACCTCACCTTATACAGAACAGAATATAGGTTTAAAAAAGTACATAAATGACCAGTGTGTAGGTTGTTAAGTAGTAATTTTGTTAAAAGCAATTCTGTCCTTACAAATGATAAAACTCTGGGAAAATATGATGTTCAGCTATACTGGAGAGAGTAATTTGGCAAAGGGGAGAACATTTCTTCATTAAAAGCATGCCTTTTCAAATGGACTAATGACCTTAACCATTTAAAACCTGTGCAAATTGTTTTGATGTCTGTCAAAAACATGGAAAAAAGGCAATGAGCAGCTTAACAAGTCATGACCCCAAAATGAGCCAGAAATTAGTTAAAAGTTGCAAAAAAAATGACCCAAAAATTCCTGAAAAATTGAAAAAAAAAGATCCCACCCAAAAACAGGTTTTGGGACATTTTCCCCTATGTCCTAAATAGTTTTCTAATAAAATAAGCGGTTTTCAGGTCATTTTTTCAGTGCACATTCAGGGGATTTCTTGCCAAATTGCTCATTGCCTTTTCCCCCATGTTTTCGAAAGAAATCAATTTGCTTAGGTTTCAAAGGGTTAAATGTCTTGTGAAAGGTGAACGCAGCACAAGACAAGTGATGCTGATTCGGGACTCCTAGATAGTCCAAGATGCCTTGATGGAGTCAAATTCTAGTGAAGAAGAATAACTTCTGACTCTCAATTTCAGGCTCCAATCTCACAGGGTACACTTAATCAAGAACCCAGACAAACACACACACACGCACACACTTGCATACAGAGATTGAGCTGGTCCAGTAAGAGAGATGAAATTATGTCTTACTCCAAATCAGTCTGAAGCTTGTCTAATGAGCAGTGTGGCAAAGACACATGATGAAGAAAATCAATCATGTATAACACCACGGCAAGCCAGAGAATTGTCAAATTTGTCAGCTAATTTCATGCTAATTGAGTCCCCCAACCCGGGGGTTATTTTTAACCTCATCACCGTTCTGATCACATGGAATAGTGAGCTCCTAGCTCACGTGTCATTAGTTAAGCTAAAAACATCAATCATGATTTTCTTTCTCCCCTCAGTACCCGCCAGGATCACGAACATATCAAAGGACATCACAGTGAATGAGGGCAGCAACGTCAATCTAATGTGTCTGGCGGTCGGTCGTCCTGAGGCCAATATCATATGGAAGCACCATTCCCCAAGAGGTAAGCCAGAAGCTTTTTAGTTTTTTTTCTTAAAGCGGTCATTTATGTAAAATGTACTATTTAATGGATTTAATTTGATTTGTACAGACAAGGGCATTTGTTTAGTTTCAACAATGGGGGGGTACACATATGGAACACTGGGTTGGGGGTCCTCCTCCTTGGTGAAGATTCTCAGTCAGCCAGATCAGGGTATTTCGAAGTACTGCATCGTAGGTAACTGGACTTGCTTGAGTTTGTTGAAGAAGTTTCACCTCTCATCCTAACACTTCTTTAGTTCTAAATGGATGGGTTTCCATTACAGATTTGCGCAAAACTTAAGGGATAGTTTCAAAATGTCAATAAAAACACAAATACGAGATGACTGCATTTCCATTGATTGATGTTCTGTGACTTCTCCTGTGGAAATAACATTTTAAGGAGCTCAGTGATGGATGTTCCTATCATATCATGTCATAATGTATCCTATCCTATCATCCTATGATAGCTGCTGTCGTAGGCCACTTCCTTTGTTTAATAGTGGATGTTCCAGTTTGACGTAGATTACTTTTTTCACCCCTCCTTCAAACTATCGTTTTTTCTCTGGTCAAGATGTGTACATTACTGTCCTTGAAGGAATGTCCCTTTTCCTTCAAGTAAAAGTTACATCTGAAAGAAAAGGGACTTTTGTTGAAATTCCATAGAAAATAATCTAACATTCCTGCATTCTGGTGTATTATTGGGACCGATTTGTGTTTTTTTTCTCCATCAGTTTGTAACTGAACATTTTCTAAAGAGGGGGATGTGTCCCCTGTGCCCCCCATGAAATCTACTCCTATGTATACATGTAGAGCGTTCAGATGAAGAGCAAAATCCAGTTGTAAACTAGATATTTTTGTGCGCTCTTAGTCACAAGACACAGGATTACTGGACACAGCAAACACAGTCTGTGTTAAATGTGCAGCAAAGTGCAGCTCCAATTGAGTCGATGGAGAAAGTACAGAATCTGATGTTGAGATTTATTTTCGGCTTGTTAACAAATATGTGTCATCTACTTATTTAATCCTTGCCTCAGCTCAGTAGCTCTGTAATGCAGATTTTGTCAGAAAGTTTTCATCATTTTCTTTTCCAACTGTCAAAAGTAATTCGGAAATTTTACAAAACAAATGTGTCAGGCAAAGCTGCAGCAGCATTACCTCAGAGTAAAGGTGACTGAACCAGTCCTCCTACGCACACGGCCCTGATGTCGACATTCCCACACAACACACACCTCCGACACTTGCCTCACATGTATTTTTCGCCTACGTGCTGCACAGCCATTTACCTCCAGCAGGATATCAATCTGTAGCTTTTGTGTTAACACAGCCACGAGAGGATTTATGATGAATAATGCCGGGCTTTAATCTATTGACTAAGGCCTTGTTTTCTTTTCAACTTGGTGGATTGGAGGGGTTGAAAATGCACAACCTGTGGCCTGACAGGACCCAACTCCAATCAAGCATGATTTGGCTGGAGGCCACAGCTGCTTTGGTTGGTTTCTGTTGTGCTGGCGCCTCGCAGCCTGCAGGAGAGCCAAGAAGCTCTGTGCGCCTGTATGTGTGCGTATGCATGTGTGTTCTGTGTTCTAATTGTGTCGGCCCCACGCTTCCCGCTGAGCATTCAGCAGTGTGAGTCATGCACCGCTTCTCTATAGGATCAGATGTTCAGCCTCCAACATGACATGAATGCTTACAGCCCAGCTGTTCCACTCGTACCCTGCATTATCTAGAGCCAGCAGAATCTAGTTCTCACAGCCCAGTGGCTCTCCACAGCCTCAGCTATCCACAACATTTCCAACCCTCCATTTATTGGTTCCCTAATATTTACTCTGAATATCATGATCCCCCCACAACTCGTTTGTTTGAAGTGTAAAATGTAATCACATTCAAAACGGACAACTTTAATGACTGATACAAAACCACCAGCCAGATGGTCCCATTTACTCTGCCTGCATACTTACAAACACTCTCTAGGGTGTGAGTTCAATCTGATGTTTTGATATACGTAGCAGTCGGCACTTGTTTAGCACTTAAAAGCTAATATTACCCCCTATAATACTGTTAGATTTCTCTCCAATAGAAATTACTGCAAGCAATGAAATCTTTTGCCTGTAAAGGCTGAAAAATGTCACATTAAGTAATGCTTTTTTAATGTTGATATCCTCTTGTTCAGTGCAAGCTCAGCTTGTTCAGTGTAAGCTCAGATTTTGTTCGCAAAGTAAGAAAAGAAGAGGAAAAACTGAAGGACAGATGTTCTGAAGTAAAATAAGACACAAACACACCACATTATTATATTATAGACACTGTAAATGTTTTTTATGCCTTCACACCAGCAACAGCCGTGGCCTATGGCATTATGTTTTCAAGTTGTCTGTTCGGTCATCTGTATGGCTGTACTTCCTGTGCTCGTCAACATAATATCTAAAGAACACCTCAAGGGAATTGCTTCAAATGTGGCACAAAAGTCCACTTTAAGTCAACAATGAACTAGATAAAATTTAGTGAAGGTTAAGGTCCCTCTGGCTGTGTTCGTGGCATTCTTGTAAATGTGATATCTAAAGAAAACCTTATAAGAATCACCTCAAGTTCGGCACAAACATCCACTTTGACTCAAGGATTAACTGATTAGAATTCAGTGGTCAAGGGTCACTGTGACCTTGTCTGTCTCATTCTTGTTGACGCAATATGTCAAGAATACCTTGAGGACATTTTTACCAGTTTGGCACAAAGATCCACTTTAGTGGTCAAAGGTCAAGGTCACTATGATCCTGTCCATGGCATTACCATGAATATGGTGTCTTAAGAACGACTTGAGGGATTTTTTTTTTCAAATTTGACACAAAAGCCCAGTTGGACTTAACAGTGAACTGATTAGAGTAGGGCTGGGGCGACGTGTTAACGTAATCGGCGTAGTTGATGCAATCGATGATATGAGTACATCGATTCATGTAACGTGCGTCGACGCATCGCACCGTTTTACACAGCGTGTGTAATGAGAGCGTGAGCAGCGCCAAGCATGATGTTTTTTGTTTCGTTGCTCATGTATAAAGTTAGAGTGTGCACACTGCTTGCCTGAGCAGTGCTCGTCAGTCACGTGCGAGCTGCATGTCGGCTGCAGCACATCTAGAGAAACTGTGCCTCGTCTTTTTTTATGCATGATGCTTGTGACTCTAAACCACTTTATACTGCAGTTTAAAGTCTCTCTCTGTCACAAAGATGTTTGTTTTACCTCAACGTCCTTGCTTTCCTTTCAAAACAAAAGCCCCCTGACTGTCTCTGTGGACAGAATGCCATCAGCTGCTGATACAATGCACTTTATTTTAAGATGTTTTGTTGGACTGCTAGATTTGAGGTTTGTTACTGTAACAAAGAGTAACTGTTTTGTTACTCCTCCTAAAAGTGACTTGATTTTTACATTGTTTTATTTATTTTGCCGTTGGATTGTTAAATGTAGATTGCACTACATTCCTTTAACTTGAGTGGAACAAGCTCTTGCATTAATTTTATTTCGGAGAGACTTTATATCAGACTGTAAAACACAGATTACCAGTTAAGACTGGGACGTTTTTTGTTGGGGAATAATGCCCTGCAGCGTTTTAAAATGTTATTTTTGGTAAATTTCTTGTTATATTAATCGAGTAATAAAAAAAAAAAAAAAGCTAGGTCAATTAAAAAAATAATCGATAGATTAATCGATTAATCAATTCATTGTAAAGATAATCAATAGATTAATCAATATAAAAATAATCCTTAGGTGTAGCCCTAGGTTAGAGTTTGGTAGCGAAAGATCACTGTGAACTCTTCTGTCTCATTCTTATAAACATGATATCTCAAGGACTTTTTTTTTAATATTTGGCACCCACTTCCTTTTTGAGTCAACAATGAACTGATTTGAATTACGTGGTCAAAGCTCAAGGTCCATGTGATCATGGCCATGGCATTATCACTAATAACATCTCTAGAGCAACTTGAGGAAACTTCTTCAAATTTGGCACGATCTCAAATATAAACTGATTCGATTTTGGTGGTCAAAGGTCACTGTGAGCTTGTCAGTCTTATCCTGGTTAACATGATGTTTCAAGGACTCATTAAAAGGAATTTCTGTCAAACTTGGCACTAACGTCCACTTTGAGTTGATGATGAATTTATTCTGATTTAGTGGTCAAAGGTCAAGGTCACTATCATCTCATTAAACCTGTTTTTGGTCATAACTCAAGAAAGCATATGCTAATGACAAAATTTCACACAAATTTCTTTAAGGGTCTAATAATGTTGTGATGACAATTTATGTCCAAAAGGTCAGCTTCACTGTGATAACATAATGTTCTGCAAAGCACTTTCCTGGTCACTACTCATCATCCTAGAGGAGATATTTGGTCAGGTGCTGAGTTGGCGACACTAATCTTGGGTGTCCACTTAGCAACTGTGCTGTTGGAGACATACAGCCACAAGGCAGTAATGGTAGTGTTTCTTTTTTACAAGCTAAGTCATAGAAAATATGTCATGTCATCAGTTGTCATGTAGTTTCAGATTTCTAAAAAGAAATAAAATCTCTCCTCACAACCAATCCTCAACTGATGCCCAGCAGGAACAGTATTGGCACATGAAGCAAAAGCATAACGCTTGAAAAGTAATATACAGGCATCCGTTGCCAGGGAGCCCAGTATATGTGTTTATGTATGTGTGTATGTGTTATTGTCAGCACGGAAGATAATAGGTTATCTTCCTTGACATTTTGTCTGAGTTGCACTAATGAAAAGAGAGACTGTGTGGGGAGATGTTTGGGCAGCTGAAGAAATTCTCACTGGCAGTCTGAATCTTAAATGTTTTTCCTGCCGAGTGGCATTTTCCTGACTTGCTCCTCACCGTTTGCTTTTCATGTTTGTCACCAGCGATAATGGACTGTTCCCTCAGAGGATAGTGTTTGTGTCTGTTAGTACAGCAGTAAAGAGAGAAGCCTTCTCCCTGAGTTAAACTGCTTTTTTTTATTTTATTTTTTTTTATAAAAGCCTCAAAACAGCAATGTAACTGCCTTTCCATGTGATCCTTGTTTTTTTTTTTCCCATGGCATATCATTTCAAATTTTCACACTCACATGGTGTCAGGAACATGAGCAAATGTACTGTAGCAGCCGATGATGCAGAAAGATGCCTCACCTTTCACTATAAAAATGACAAGTGACGTGAGAAAATTGGCTTCGGCAAAGATGAAAGAAATATGGAAATACTGAAACAATATTAGAGAGTTGCATTCCCTAATTTGAGTCTGAAGCCTGTTAACAGAATCTAAATTGAGTTATTGTCAGATTCCCTGTCACCATTTAATACGAACCTTGCTTACGCTATTGAATGAAGGAAGATTCTGAAGCCTCATATGCCAATAAATCTTCCAATACAGGCGGTGACATATGTAGGAATTTTGCAGAGAGTAGCAGCCCGTAAATGCGTAGTCGCCGTGGTCGTTTACTTAATGTCAATTTAAGTCTCACCTTTATTTTGTGCACTGCAAGACTCAGTCCCCATTTCAACTCAGTGGGGACTACATAAATTATTCAGCAGTGTCCACTGAATCTCTGGCTGCTGGCCACTAAAAGGATTAGAAGATATATGGTGTGGGAAAACAGTTTATTCAGGGGACAATGCATTATGGATCCCTTCGACCCATTACGACTCATTAAAGTGGATAGGCTGTGAATGTACGATCTCTCAGATGTCAGCTTGTGCCTTCGCTTTACAAAATAGTGCAGATTATAAGATTGCGGTAATGTGGGCTGTTCTTTAGAGGTGCAATGACTGAGTGTTATTCTTATGTGACAACCGTGTAACTCCAGCGGTAGTGATTTTTATTGTTGCTTGTTAAAGGTCTAGTGTGTAGGATTAAGGAGGATATATTTGCTGTGCCAATGGAATATTATATTATAAGTGAGTTTTCTCTAGTGTACAGTCATCTGAAAATAAGAATTGTGTTTTGTTACTTTATAATAAGCTGTTTATATCCCCTTTGGTGCATTTTACGTGCTTTTCATTCTCCTTTTTTTGTTTTGATAATTTTGGCTGTGGTAATGCATATGGCATAAATTTGGCAAAATTTTGTTTTTTTGTTTCGTCTTAGAATTTCAAGTCAGCTCTTACAATAAGTCTAAAGTACACAGTTAAACTAAATTGAACATTCATGCTGTTTAATGCAAAAAATGTGCCATTGAAATCCACTCAAACTGCAATTTTTGATCCCACAGACACCCGCAGCATAAAAACATGCATTTTATTATTTCTGGGCGTCGTTTTGGGCTTTTGGCGTGGAATTTTGACTTTCTTTTACTATTTTCTAACTGATGATGCCATTCTTACCATATTAAAAAAATAAAGGAAGACATGCCTTTCTTTTATTCCTGCATCTTAGAAATGATATACTTACCACTGAGCTGGCTTAATATTTCATTTTTCATTTATTCATACTTTTGCAGAGTTTCAGAGTTTCATTCCTGACAAGTAAATTGTGAGACAAAAAGCTACTGACATCTGAAGGCCAATCATTTTTTAAAAAATTGGCAGTGCTGAGTGTGATTGACGCAACCACAGCAGTACAGACAGCTGTTGTCAACTTGTGATTAGTCTCCTGATGAGTGTCATTCGCAGTGTTGTACAGCAGAAATGAACGGCACGCTATTCACAGTGAATTTGCCTTCCAATAGGAGCCACTCGTTCATTGCCTGCTGACACTGGTGAAGCAATGATCACTGGGAGTAAAAAAACAAACCCGTGCAGGTGTTTCTCACAGAAAATAGAGAAATTGTTTCTTGGAAAAGATTACATCTCATGACTCTTCACCACATGCCACCCACACTGGGAAAAAAGCCTTACATGTACTCTGTCTCTTTAGATGGGGAATAGAAGACACAGGCTTGTTTGATTGCGAGTTCCAGTGTTCATCAAAATCGGAGGAGTAGTGATTTCTCGTCTGTTTGAAACAGACAGGCTCAATATCCAACAGCAATGCAGGAATACAAGCCTTTAATAAGAGGATTGGAACTGGCAGTAACAGTTTTTAGAAGAAAATAGACTCATCTCTCTGCATGGTCTACCCGCAAAACTATTCATTACAACGACAAGACCTATCACAGAAATAAAGAGTTGGATAAAATAACAGGTGAAGCCTGCTGAGTGCACTGTGTGCACAGGAAATAATGTATGTCTTTGACTTACTGACTTCTAAATGCTACAGAGGGGGGGTGATATTGCAGCCTTTGTTTTAAAGTGCCATTTAGATAGAAAGATGGCCATTGCTTTTTCTTTTTTCTTTTTTGAAGTAACATTTGGGGGACATTGGGTGTCATGCAGTAATATTCTCTAAAATGTTTCTCATATTTTCTTTTTTTCTGTCAGAGAACATCAAAGAGAAGTTAACTCACCAAATGTTCTTATCCATCCAAATCTGCTTTGACCAGGTGTGCTCAATGATGAATCCCACATGATTATACGCACTGTATAAGGGCAGGTTATGTGCAGATTTTGGCACGTGCACAAGACTGGAAACTGGAACTTCTGCAGTAGTGAAACTGACGCACTGTTAAATAAACTTCAACAAAGGAAATGTGATTTAAGGGAAATATATTGTAAAATTATGCATGCAAAATGGTTTAAATAAATACAATAAATCAAAATGATTAAAAAAGAAATTAAATATTAGTTAATTTTTGTTTTTTGCATGAAAAATGACTTACAAGATTATAAAAATAGTTACCAGTTAATTTTTTAACTGATCAACTAATTGATGTAGCTGCATTTGTATATCTTCTAGGGCACCACCTAACGATTATTTTTTTTTATCGATTAATCTATCGATTTTTTTTAACTATTATTTTTTTATTACTCAATTAATATAACAACAAATTTACCGAAAAATAACATTTTAAAATGCTGCAGGGCATTATTCCCTAGTAGAAGTAAAGTAGCCCAGTCTTAACTGGTAATCTGTGTTTTACAGTCTGATATAAAGTCTCTCCAAAATAAAATTAATGCAAGAACTTGTTCAACTCAAGTAAAAGGAATGTAGTGCAATCTACATTTAACAATCCAACAGCAAAATAAATAAAACAATGTAAAATTCAAGTCACTTTTAGGAGGAGTAACAAAACAGTTACTCTTTGTTACAGTAACAAACCTCAAATCTAGCAGTCCAACAAAACATCTTACAGTAAAATTAGTGTAATTTGAATAACACTATAACTTTTCTCTAACAAAAATAATTATAACTAGTAAATTCTTTCTGCATCAAAATAGTCCAGCCGTAACTGGACCCTAAGCCATATTGCTGCCTGCTGATATGAGTGCTATATTTTCAAATTTGTATGCTGATATTCCACTCATTGATGAAGTCATACAAGCTCCTGCACAGCTGACAACCCCATTCTGTTAATGTTTCAAAATAAAATGCAATGTATCAGAAACTGATGGCATTCTGTCCACAGAGACACAGTCAGATAGCTTTTGTTTTGAAAGGGAAGCAAGGAAGTTGAGGTAAAACAAACATCTTTGTGTTTCCTCATCTCTGTGACAGAAAGAGACTTTAAACTGCAGTATAAAGTGGTAGTCAACAAACGCAAGTGTCACATGTAAAAAAACGGCAAGCCACGGTTTCTCTAGATGTGCTGCAGCTGACACGCAGCTCAGACGTGCCTGACAGGCGCTGCTCGGGCGAGCAGTGTGCACGCTCTAACTTGATACATAAGCACTGAAACAAAAAACAACACGCTCAGCGCTGCTCATGCATTCATTACGCACACTGTGTGAAACGGTGTGACGCATCAACGCACGTTATGTGAATTGAAGTATTCGATTACGTCAGTTACGTTGATGCGTCGTCCCAGCCCTACATGAATGCATGCCATGTCAGGTTAATGTTGCTAGCTTACAAGTTGAGCTACTGTTACCTACTTACTAGTTAAACTGTTTCCAAACGTGTGACGCCATTATTAATATGGGTCATGACTACACAGAGAAGTTGTTCGAGCACATTGTAACTGCATCTAACTTGAGGCATGATTAACACAAGACTTTAACGATTTACATTACCTGACCCTTGATCCACATCTGTCGCTGTTTTTCATAGATTTAAAAAAAAAAACAAGAAAAAAAACCTTCTTCCCTTTATGTTGTTTCAGGACTTAAAGTGGCCTTTGTTTATTTGCAATTTAATTGAATGGAACTGCCTTGAACAACATCAGTCATATGCATTTGTGCAGTTGTTAGACTTTGCCTCTGGTTGCCTGCCCTCCATCTGGACAACGCACTGATGTATGATGTCATGTGCAAAAAAGCTATTATCTTTAACTTGAGTGTAACCAAACTGCTGTCCAGTTTGCACCCTGGGGTTGCGAGGGACATGACTTTCTCAATATTTGCTTTCACAATAGCGACCGGCCAATGTTTTAATCTCCAGTGGGAAACCTCCCACCAATGACTGGCCACCAGAATCACTGGAGATTTTCCTCTCCTGCTCACTCATCAGAGAAGAAAAAACTCAGAAAGAGATAAAAAGAAGAAGAAAATTAGCCAAGAATTAACAAGACATTTAGCCATGAAGGACACAAGGTTTAATGAAACCTAAAACTAAACATGTGTGTTTTTAATTAACAGTTGTTACCATGCATACTATCAAAAATCTCTGCTGCTTTAGAATTCAGAGGACAGCATGCCTTTTGTGCCCTGCTTTCCCCTCCACAACAGCTTGTTTCACTTCACTACTACTTTGTCTGTCTCTGGTGAGCCATGCAAAGATCAAAGTGGATAGTCCTGCACATCATGCATCAGTTACTCTTAAATGACTCGTTTTGTTGTACTTTTTCTGAAGTTATAGTCAGAAAAGATTTGCATCTTTAATCCGAGGAGAGATTCACTAATGCTCTTTTGATGTCATCCTGGCAGTTTCAATATTCCCATGCAGTGATGGGATGATGAGACAATAGAAGCTCATTCTGCTGATTATGTCACGGTTATGTATGATTAGACTTGATGTGGAGTTTGACAGATGTAGGTGGTTTCCGAGACCCCCACTGTATGGTAGTACAATACTAAATAGCTGGAGTACTATTTTGGGTGGCTGTGGCTCAGGTGGTGGAGCAGGTCATCCACAAATCAGAGGGTTTGCAGTTGGATCCCTGGCTCCTCCAGTAAACATGTCGAAGTATCCTTGGGCAAAATACGGAACCCCAAATCTTCCTGATGGCTATTGTATTTGTGTTTGAATTTGTATGAATGGTTAAAAATTGAGTAGCAGGTGACACGCTGTATAGTAGCCTCGGCCAGAGATGTGTTAATGAGACATAGTATTAGTAGCAGTTGTTAGGAGTAATGTGTTAATGTAATTCCACTGTTTTGACCAGTAACTAAAAACATGAATGGGCTCATGCGTTACTTTTGTCTTGATCATAGCAGACAAATGCAGCCTATTCCCAAGGTTTTGTTTTTGTTTATTTTTTTCCTGATGATCTAAAACACCCCAAAATATTGCACAAGTCCTACCCTTTCTGTTCTTACTGCTTGAGAGACAGAGGTAGAAGGTCGACTATTCCACACAGTCAGTACACTTTCACGCACAGTTAAGTGGAGCTATGGTTATAGCTCAATTTGGACATTTAATTGGACTACTGTCCTCGTCCCATTATACAAGCACTGGGGGAGATTCCATTTCTTTACAGAGGTATGTCTGACTCCGCCATGGTAGGCAGAAATACAGTATGCCCCCTTTTAGGTACTTGCCATTGGACCTTCTTCTGGTTGACCTATTGCGTCACATACCAAACACAGTTTGCATGTAGAACGGTGACAACTTCTGGTGCTGTGCATTTTGTATGTACTCTACACTTCGGTCAGAGCATGGTGCGGGGAATATGGAGCATGGGCAGAGGGCCTAGGCCAGATAAGGTCTGACTGACACGTAAACGTGAAACAGCAAATCAACCCCCTACTTCATTATCCAGGTATATCAGTTCAACTCTGAGAAATTCAACATTTTAAAATTTTAGTCTGACTTAGTCGTATTATTATTGTGTTAGTCCCACAAAACTGGACTTTTAAAACGCATTTTTCGAACACTTTGTAAACGTACTGAATGTTCTTTCAAATTATTAATAACTTAATGTTACTTGAAAGACCCCAGGATCTGCAGTTCAACCAGAGTATCATTAGTCACTGGTGAATCAATCACTCAGTCAATTAGTCAGAGTCGGTCAGCATTAGACTGCCAATGCACACAATGGCTGATGGTTCATGCAAACTGAGCTTGCTTTTCTGAAACACTGTTTTTATTTTTTGTCTCATAGAGATCAGGGACAAATTAGGCCCACAGTGCTGGGTTGCAGTCTAAGTGCGGGATTTGAATTACTGACAAGGTTACACGTAGGAATGCAAACCATCGTGCAAAAGAATGAATGATCTGGTACTAGGAAACTCAAAGACATGTTCCACATTGAACCGATATGGGATGCATTTTGCTGTCCATAAGTCTGAGAATTAATTTTGTGCAAATCTCTGGGAGAGAAATTTTACAGGTAAGACTACTGAGACAGGCCGGTTTGTATTTGATTGAAAGAACCCCCCTCCTGATCTATCATCCCTCAGCCGTACTGTCATGTTATGTTACACTACTCAAACAGAGAATGCGCCTCTCATTGGTCATGACTCACTCACGAGTGACGAGTGACAGGGTTGCTATGATACGCCTGACAGCGGTGCACGATTTTAAAAACAAATGGCATCATACAAGCTGAGTCCACTGGCAAAAAAAAAAAGAGATTACAGGAGTAGAGGAGGGAATGGGGAAATGATTAGCAGTGGGATGGATGAGGATAAGTACAAGGCCAACTGAACCGTCTGCCACTGGGTTTCCTCCATTAGTCACAGAGATATTGTTGACATAAAACAACATGCATTAGAGTGTATATAGTCAGGTAGCAACCCTAGTGTGTTAGTAAATGACTTCAATCACTGTGATTTCATTAGGCCTATCGTAATGAGAAAGGCCTGTCAAGGCTAAATTAAGCAGACCTATCAAAACATATCTATTGTGTTTTATTGATACTTACTTACTTCTCATCGTAGCGGAACAATCATAAATACAATTTGGCAGTTATGCACATGAATGCACCACTGTCAGGTGTCAGTACGGGGATGACAGACACCGTGCTGACACCTTGCGCCCCAGGCTTTATGGCTTCACCACCAGGGGTGAGAGAGACCGTGCGTCAGGTGAGAGAGAGACACTGTGCGCCACGGAGCTTTTGTGTGTGCCTCTGACTGCTTGAGGACTTTGTGACATTTTATAGTTTTTAAAGTTTAAAAAACGTTAACAATTATAAGTACAACAATCTGTATCCAGTGTTCTAAGGGGCTTTTTAAATGGTAATGGTTCCTGCATGGAACCCAAAACTTTTGTTGGGGTTTGGCCTTTTCCTCACACAACAGTGGCATTTTGGGGGCCTAAAAAGACAAACTTTTGAAATCGGGTCTGGTGTGTAATCTTTTGAAAATGCCACCCATTCTGTTGCCGTGTTAACTGGCAATGCTGCACTAGGCACAGGCGTGTTGTGGTGTTCATACTACAGCATTTTTGGTTGTTATTGTGGATCTGTGTTCACGAGGATTATTTTCATGATGTTATCATATGACCGAAGATTTTTTTTTAAACGCAAAGGAAAGACTTCTCTGTTTTAGTAGGGTCGTTCCCATCTAAATGTGGTCTAAATAAGTCTGTCAAATTTCATTGCACGTCTAATTATTATATTTCAGTGCACAGCACTGGTAACAGTAGTATTGCCTGTTTTCTTCCCCCTTTACTCTTGCACTTTTACAAAAATCGAGCCCTTCACATGTGAAGAACTTTAAACCCAGCTGTTTCGCAGTCTAGACAGCACAAAAACAGCTGTTGTTAACATGAAGAAAGTAAGTTTCAAAGTTATGAAACTGGATAATTTGGCAGGACAAATGCTGACACATATTGTCGTGGTGATAGCCGACAGATTGCCTACCTGGTTGCAGAAGGCAGGGTTCAACAGTTAGTCGACTTGAGCCACACCTTGTAGGAACTTTAACTGGTCCCAGATGCAGAAGCAGGTGTTTTTAACAGATCTAATCAATAATGCAGCAGTTCCTCTGAGGATCCTCTCCCAGCCCAGCTGGAAGGTGTCTCTCAGTGTTGGCTTGTAAATGTAAGTTTGGGTAGAATGATGAATACTACCTCAACATGATGAATACTACCTTAACATGATGAATACTACCTCAACATGATGAATTCTACCTCATCATCGACTCTTTTTTTCCCCCATCGACTCTTTGCTTCTCTACAGCACAGCAGCTCACCTATGAATCAATCTAGCATAAAGACCCCTGACGATTGGCCTTCTTCCCAGCCTGAGTTACAGCACTTGCACTTCATAACTTCAGCACCGAAAGGCTTTTAATTCACTCAGTGGTTTTAATTTGAAAGGGCCTGATGGGGGGAAAACACCTATTGATTGATCATTGTTCTCAGGAAAGGTCATGCATTTGAAATGAATGAGGCGATCCAGGGGGGGAAATGGGAGAATGCTCGACAATTAAATTATGATGCAGCGGGAGGCGGGCCTGGGGAGGCTTCAAGTGGAATAAACAGCACATTCAAGGGAGTTAACGTGACCCATCATCAAAGGGGCGCTGAAGAAAAAGGAAAAATGATTCTGCTGTCAGGCGAGGAGCCGGAGCGGCATGGAGGCAGGAGGAGGAGGGGAGGGTATCATGACTCCTGGCTGCTGTTGTGCCTCGCTTAATAGCACACATAGAGACAAACAAACACACACAGAGCACATAGAACAAACAAAAGCTTGATGCAAAGGTACATAAAGAGGTGCACTGGGGCCTAACTGCTTGTCACTATTTGCACAGAGCGACACGGGGACTTCTAATTTATCAAGCAACTTCTGGGATGTGTCAGGAAAGTCAAACATGGGAAGAGTGGATCGCTAAAGGATATTCTGTTTGTTGCAGAGCAGCGACAACATGGCAACCTTTTGTTCAAATGAGAAATGGGGGAGGTTTTTAAACAATGGGACTTATTGCAAGGTCATTGCTCTTTTAACCCTTTAAACTCTGCAATAGAAATGGTTTGCCAGTTGCTGCACTTTTTTTTGTAGTTTTTGCAGATGCTGCATATCTTTAAAACTGTACAACCTAAGCTAAAAGATTATGTGAGTCGATAAACCATAATATTTGATTAAAAACTGAAATAAAAATAACAATAATAATAATAATAATTAATCAGATTTTACAAAATAAAACAGCATACTGATTGAAAATATTTCAAAATGCAGAAACATTCACTTGATATTAACACTAACACTACCAGTACTTGTGCAACAGAAAATTCAAAAACCCAACAATCACAGAACAAGTAGTAGTTGTGAAAGAAAGTCAGATCCTTTACAGAAATAATAATACCTACAAACATACACTATAAAAGTACTCTGTTACTAGTAAAAGTCCTGCATTAAAAGTAGTACTAAAGTAAGTGCCATTTCTGGGATTATGTAAGTCAATAAATAATATTGATTTATAAAAATGTTGAAAATGTCTCATTAAAAAAAATACAAAAAGCAGATTTTGTTTTTTCCTTCAGATTTTACAAAATGGAAATACAAAACGTATAGATCAATAAGATTTTTAAATGTAGAAACATAAAGTGAATATTTGTTAACACTCCATACATTATTTGAGCTATGTACATTGTTTAGTTTCTGAGATATGCTCATTTTTGTGTTTTCGTGCAGTTTTGCACCACACTTCAAACAGAAAATAATTTTAGATAAGAGGCTTTTGGTTGTGTGCTGCAAAAGGAATGAATGCTCTAACTATTATGGTTTTTTGTTGTATATCTATTTAAACAGAATCATGCAAACAGTACGGTCCGTTTGTCAAGGGTTAAAAAAATGGGATTCTCTGTAATATGAATACATGTTGTAGTCGCTTACCAATATGGTAATGATAACTCTGATTAGTCTGCCTCATGTCAGCATTATGAGCCAGGTGGTCTGACAACGACAGTTTCACAGAGGAAAGGGATTTTTATTATTTCCACATATCCTGAGCACACTCGTATTTATTACAAGACTGAAACAGCAGGAACTTCGCTTTCATCTCTGTTGTACTGTATGTATATTGCAGACATAAAAACCTGCCGACTTCTGTGGGTTGCTGAGTCATATGCAATACATTTTTCCCATATGTTCAATAATATGTTAGTGCGTCACACTCAGCACTGCAAAATAAATGCAAAGCATATTCCATTTCTTTGCAAGTTTGCGAGTGTGTTTACAGCATGTTTCTGGGTGTCTCACCATCCCAGCAACTTTCTTTTTTTTCCTATATTTGTCAAGCATTTAAACAGCCTACATACTGGCAAAGTGAAGCCATTTTTTTTCATAATTAAGCCGTCATCTTGCCATAATTAGGGCATTGTGAAATAAAGTGTAACCATTTTTCAATATATAATTTGTTATGCTCTGCTGAGAAAGCAAAATTTTTATCGCCATATATCAAATTAGACTGTCCCCATTCTGTCAAGATGTGAGAAACTGAGCCAAGAAAGTACAAGTAGTTTCTTGGCTGTGAATGGATTTTTCTTTTTTTTCTTTCTTTTGCTTCAGAAGAATGTGGGTCACAAGCAAGTGGGGGCCCGTCCACAGGACTTTAGAGGCATCGGATGGAATTGATACTGTGTGATTAATGTCTCTCATTTGTTACGGCATTAGGGGCATTTTGATACATTTCAGCTGATGCCAGCTCAATGGTATTATCCGCCTCTGGTGAGTGACTCCTGTGTAAGCAATTTAAAATTTTCCGGAAAAATGGACGCAATGCTGTCCTTTCATCAAAGTTTCACAGGGGGTTGGGAAGTCGTCTTTATTTTACGGTGTTTAATTTTATTTATTTTTTTTTACCTTCAAAATCTGGATTGACGTCACTTTTCTTGTGCTGCTTTGAGACACCTCTCACAAGTATTTAAACCTTTAAACCTTTAGCAAATTGATTTGAATTCTGTATGGGAATAAAGACAGTGAGCAACTTGGCAAGAAATGAAGGTAGATTTATTGGTTGTTTTTAGGGCTGGGGCGAGGCGTTGATGTAATCAATGTAATCGACAACGTCGATTCGTCTCACCATTTCAGACAGTGCATGCACTGAGAGCGTGAGCAGCGCCGAGCGTGTTGTTTTTGTTTTTCAAGCAGCGCCTGTCAGGCACGTCAGAGCTGTGTGTCAGCTGCAGCACATCTAGAGAAACAGTGGCTCGCCCTTTTTTTACGTGTGATGCTCGCGTTTGTTGACTCGATACCACTTTATACTGCAGTCTCTCTCTGTCACAGAGATGAGGAAATAGAAAGATGTTTGTTTTACCTCAACTTCCTTGCTTCTCTTTCAAAACAAAAGCTATCTGACTGTGTCTCTGTGGACAGAATGCCATCAGCTGCTGATACAATGCATTTTATTTTGAAACATTTACAGGATGGGGTTGTCAGCTGTGCAGGAGCTTGTATAACTTCATAAATGAATGGAATATGTGCTTATAAATATGAAAATTCAGCGCTCATATCAGCAGGTAGTGTTATGCCTTAAGGCCCAGTTAAGGCTGGACTATTTTGATGCAGAAAGAATTTACTAGTTATAATTATTTTTGTTAGAGAAAAGTTATAGTGTTATTCAAATTGCACTAATTTTACTGTAAGATGTTTTGTTGAACTGCTAGATTTGAGGTTTTTTACTGTAACAAAGAGTTACTGTTTTGTTACTCCTCCTAAAGGTAAGTTGTATTTTACATTGTTTTATTTATTTTTCTGTTGGATTGTTAAATGTAGATTGCACTACATTTCTTTTACTTGAGTGGAACAAGCTCTTGCATTAATTTTATTTTGGAGAGACTTTATATCAGACTGTAAAACACAGATTACCAGTTAAGACTGGGCTGTTTTTTGTTGAAGAATAATGCCCTGCAGTGTATGACAAGTTTTAAAATATTATTTTCGGTAGATTCGTTGTTATATTTATTCGAATAATAAAAAAATAATAGTTAAATCAATAAAAATAATCTATAGATCAATTGATTTATTGAAAAATAATCAATAGATTAATCGATAAGAAAATAATCGTTAGGTGCAGCCCTAGTCATTTTTTAAACCAAGTTTAAATTACAAAATTACTTTTGTCTTTGATCCTGTTACGAGTTTAAGGATGAGTTGATTAAAATCAGCAGCTACTATGAAAATTACATCCAGTTCCTTGGACATGTTGCTGCTGATGGCATCATTCAATTCCTGCAGTGCATTTTTTGAATTTGCATCAGAGTCTTGTGTCCAAATGGCTCCCACAAAGTCAGTCCATCCAGTGCAACAGCTTAACCCGAGATGCCAGGAGTTTAACCATGTCTGTGAAGATGTGCATAGAGCAGTCTCTGATCTCCCATTGCTGAGTGAGCCTTAATCGCATCGCATCTCATCTACTCCACTCTCCTGCGATTGGACATTAGACAGAAGAAGGCTTGGTGGACGAACAGTTCTCGGGCCAAGTCAGGTCAGCCTCACCCTGATGCCGGCTCTCTTCCTTCTCTTTGTCTGGCACTTTTGGTTTCGTTTCTCCCCTCTGGTCTGACTTGCGGCTTGGCACATGCCACCAGTGGGGATCTTCTTGTGGTCTGCTTCTTCAGTCCAAAACCCACACAACTTTTCCTGATGTTGATAAGTGCTTCTCTATCGTAGAAAAGTAATGCTGCAGCAGAAGGGGATATGGTGTCAGAAAAAATATAAAAATATGTCCAAAAAATTAGCAAGGATTTGAGGAGCTACTGGCAGCTGCATCTACATGCGCTGCCATCATCATAGCAAAAAAATAGATTTAGAAAAACATTTTTTTATGCTAGGGAAAATGTCAGGAGAGCTACAATTATAATTGTTATAATTACATATGTAAAATTATTTTCACAGAATTTTTGTAATTTTTAAGCAGTTTTTGTGGACAATTCCTTGTTTTTTGTTTGTTTTTTTATTGTTTTTTGTGCTCATTTTCAGGTGAATTTCCAATTTTTTTTTCACAAATGTATTGCTATGTTTGGGGTCATTACTTTTTGAGTTTGGTCATTGCCTTGTTCCCATAAATTTTATAAATTCTCTGAACAGTTGTGATTGTGTTGCGTTGTGATGATGTGTTGTGCAAGCTCCTGAATATACTCAGCACCACCGTCTGGCCAAGAAGTAGATGGAAGTCTGTATGTCAGAGCCATTTCAGTCTTGTGATAGAGTTCAATGCCATACTGTCACTGTGATGATGCTGATTAATCTGCTCTTACATGATGAAAACTGGGAGGGAAAAGATGAGAGCTCAGTGTGCTGGCTTTGTTTACATAGTCAAAGCAGGAAGAAACAAAGACGGTACGCACACTTCTATTGTTATTAATAAGGATTCAGTTCCAGTTACTTTCACTGCTCCGGCTTTAATTACACCACTGGATGAATTACAACTAAATCATGACTGCTTCATTTTTCTTCCTCCTATGTCTGAGTTAGGCTGATAATATTGTATATTTTACTATTGTAGGACATACTAATTCAATTCATTACAGGATACATTATTAGAGGCCCAGTGAGTATAGACTTGACTCATGATGATGTTATCCATAATGAAAACAGAGCTGAAATAACACCACTGTGATTATTAGTTTTAGAAACACAGTACTGTCTCCTAAAAAGAAAAAAAAAGTTTTTGTACTTACTACATATTATTTTATTAGCTAATATGTTTCAGAGATTCCAAATGCCACCAACATTATGTCAACATAATTAAGAGACTTTTATGATGAACTTTTTGCCAAGTTGCAGATGTCTGTCGTAAGCTAGATAATTTATTTTATTTCTTTTCTGAATACATGGGGACATTTGCAATGAGCAACTTGGCATGAAAAGTTCCACAAATTGCAAAAAAAAAAACAACGTAATTTAAAGAAAACTTTTGTGATAATCATTTTACCAGGTTGTAGATGCCTTTCACAAGCATTTAAACCTCTAAAAGCTACGAAAAATAGCTTGATTTCTTTTGAATACATGGAGAAAAATGCACTGATCAACTTGGCACGAAAAGTCTCACAAATTGGGGGAAAAAATTATATATATAAATACATAATTAAGAGACTTTTATGATGAACATTCTGACAAGTACAGACACCTTTTTGGATGCTAGGGGACTATTGGATACTATTACTTTTTTTTAAAAAAAAATAGGGAAAAATATCCAAATATATATAAAGTTATAATTATATGTTTAATAATATTTTAAGATATAAAACATTTTCTTGTTTGTTTTTCTTTTTTTTCCTTTCTTTATTGTTACTTATTTTAAAGAAAAATTCTAATAACTAATTTCTTGCCTTTTTTTTATTATTGTTATTTGGTTGGAGTGCAAGACTGTGATCTCTGAATATTGAAAAATTCAACAATGATTAGTAACACAAGAAAAATACATTTTTATTTTATATTTTTGTCCTTAAACTTAACCACAGATTTTTAAAGAAATACACAACACTGAGGTGATTTAACAAGGTAGTATGCGACCTAACAGAGTGACAGGAGCATTACACTAGACATAGACAGCAGATAAAGCGTAGTGTTATTGAGAGCTGGGGGATGATGTGGTGCCAAACATCCTGTTTTTGAGTGTGTGTGTGTGTGTGTGTGTGTGTGTGTGTGTGCGTGTGCGTGTGCGTGTGTGCGTGCGTGTTTTGTTCATACTCATTGATTTCTCGGATTCACCAATGATTTCTTATTTCTGCGCTTTTCTTAGGTAAAAAAAAAAAAAAAAGAAAAAAGAAAAATCCTTGTTTTCACATTCCACAGATTGTTTGTCCAACATAAGCAGTCATAACTTTAAGGAACATAATTTTTACACAATATGAGTTACAAACATAAGTATATTAATCTCATGCCACTTTCTGCTTCTGCTCCACTGCACCTACACAAATCAAGATTTTTGCTCCCAAACCATATGAAAATATACAAGTACAGCTGAAATTATTAATTGGAATATTTTGATAATCTTTTAAGTTATGGCATGCTAAAAAAAAAAACAGTTTCAGCTTCTAAAATATCTTTCTGCTTTTCCTTTCAAGTCTTTTTAAAAAGACGTCCATGGACAGCAGCAGCAGGTCGTTGTTTGCTATTCATTCTATTTGCAGCAGACAGCTAAAGCTTCTGTCTTCCCTCTCATCACATTTCATGCTCATAATGATGTGATTGCGCTACGTTACCTGTGTTACGAAAATGTGCAGTGGTGCCAGAGGAATGTATGATGAATCCTTCAAACACGCTTTTGCACTCTGCTCATAAAAATCAAAAACTAAATCATTTGCATCATTCAAATAACATGTCGATTGTTAGGATTTTTTTCTTCTTCAAGTTTTTACATTTCAAAACCTTTGGATCAAAAATTGCTCTGTTTTTATTTTGTAAAACCTGATGGAAAAGTGTCTGTTTTATGCATGTTTTAAGCAATACACCATTTCAATTCTTCTATTAATTGTTATGGTTTATTGTCTTTAATTAATTAATTAATTATTCTTTTAAAATTATTTTAATAGGAAAACTAGCATTTGAAGATCCAAGAAATGACATTACTTAAAAAAAACAACCAAACAACTAATATAAGCACTGTTGGACCATTTCTAGTGCAGAATTCTAAGGATTCAAAACTTAACACGAGAGGCCATATTCAGAGTTTTAGTTCTTTTTATCAGAAATTTTCCCAAATTACCTGACTTCACCCGAGCGAAATCGCCACTTTCCATGGATGACATTGCCATGACGACTGTGGGGTCAGCTGCAAGCGAATTAATCATGTGGGCCCCGTGATTTCTTTTTCAGTATGTGAAAATGTCTTGGTCCTGATAGAATTTGGATGATTTGAAGCATAAAATGTGTCTTAAGAGCTATTAGCAATTTTCTACAGAGTGGCTTTTTTTTAACTCAATTATATGCCAGTGGGTTCCCTATTGCTTGACAGAGTGGCTAATTCTGTGTTTTAATGCCGGATTTCTGTCAGGGCTCAGCTGAAGCTTTTATGGCAGACCCTCTGACAGGTATTGCTGTTCTAACCCTATAGGGATGACAGGTCATCTGTAGAGTGGTGAGAAATGCTACATGTTAAGTGGCTGTCACACGTCTGGTTTTGCGAGAGAACAGATGACAGTCACTTATCCTCGTAGGTGGACACGGCTGTGTGGCGCTCGGCTCCGAGGCTAAGTCGTGATGAAGTGTGGCTGCTTCTCGGCGGGCCTTTAAAGAGGAATCCCGCTGCCTCTTTGCATCACGGAGACTTTTTATCCCTATGATTTCTGTTTAATTAAGCTAATGAAGCCTTGGTGGTTATCAGAGAGCAAACAGTCTGTGCCCAGGTAAACATCATTGTGTCGAGTGAAGCCAAGAGTTGCCGATCATCATTAAAAGCTGTGTGACATCAGCGCCTTGACAAAGAGGTTAATCTTGACTTCAGAGTGAACATAATGGTTCCGTGTCCCGAGAGCGATTCATCACCTAATCTGCAGCGCTCTGCATAAATACATAGATATGTGAAGTAATGGATGCTTTTCGAGCCCTCTCACTTGTCTTGCTGTGATTTTAGCCTAAATGTCCTTTGTTCTAATCTAACCCACCTGCACACTAATGCCCCAGAGCATATTTCCGCTGCTCTTCCTGTTGGTTACAAAAGGAGCAAAAACATTAATGAACTGTTCAATAGACTCAGGCACTCTGGTCCCTAAAGCAATGGCTAATGGCTTGTGATCTCTCCCGAGAGCTCCCTAAAACCTTTTCGACTAAAGCTCCTATATCAGGCCATTATTGCACTACCCTCAACCGCATTTTGCGCACAGTCAATCTTTTTTTTTTTTTTAACATATTATAAAGCCAGTCGCACACCTGATGAAGCTTGAATGCAACGCGTATTCCCAGTTCATGTCATGTTTCCTTTCATCTCACATGTGTACCCGCTGTCTGCACGCCGGCTTTGTCGAGTGCCACGGGGGTGCAACTGAGACGGTGTGCATGACTGCCTCGCTGGTGGATCGTTATTAATTATCATCAGGTGGAATTATCAGGCTGATGCAACACAGGCTGGGGAATTTCACACTTAGGCGTCACACTGAATTTCTGGAGGTTTTAGCGCTCTGTGCTAGCTGGTGATAAGGGTAGGCAGATTTTTGACAGAGTGACGATCTGGGACTGTAGCATGTAACATCCACCTGCCTTAAACATAGTGGGTCAGCTCAGAGAGCCTCCGCACTCACAGAGTGTTTTTCATGTGATTTTCATAAGAATTTTTCAGAGTTTCTCCAATACATGCTCTGTATTCACATCCTGTGCAGGTTGTTATTTGTGTACAGAACAGATGTTGTTTTTTACCCGTATTACTTTTCATTTGCATTGTTGATTTTCCAGAGAAACATATAGGGTAATGCAAATAATCACATTGAAAAATAATAAAGAAAATAATTACAAAAAAAGAAAATAAAGCCTAATACGAGAAATGCCTGATTTATCCTTATTAGACATAATTTACTCATGCATTTTAAATGTCTTTAAAAATGTCTCATTTGTTGTTATCTAAGAAGATCTGCAAAAATTATCTTTGAAATAATGTTCTTTTACTTTAGTACTGTATGTAGTTCGTAGTGTGGCAGTCTTTTTCATTTTGATGATTTTAGATTCAGCGATGTTAAATCACTGTTTTTCCAATGGACTCTGGCTTTAAAGAGAGCAATATAACAGCTTTATCCTCCAGTAGGAAATCGCTGTTGGACCCCAAGGCAAAGCAGTAAAAACATTCTAAATATAGAGCACTGTAAAACTGATTTTGATTTTTTTTATTATTATTATTTTTTAAAAAATTTTTAAGGAGGCTAAAATACATTTTGTTGCTGACCCGCACACAGCAGTAGATTGCTTAGCTTTCATGTCGGACTCTAGCTTGCGTCTCCAAACTGGGGGCGTGCTGACTCAAATCTACTGTATGTAAGACACTGACTATGGATCAGTACCCCATACAACCCTGCTCCAGAAAATCTGATCCATCCCTTTAAGTAAAAATATATATTCCCATGTTTTTCAGTCGTCACATTGCTGCCAAAACCGCACTCGAGCAGTGTTGATGAGATGCAAGCTGCATTAAAAAAAATCATCATCAATGAGCTACAGGAAAATCTATAGAATTGTGGGAGTAGTTGGATGCTCTCAAAACCCAACGAGTTAATATCTGACCCTAAACTTAGATTAAAAAAAGGCAAATGAATAAGTCCTCACAGATTATTTGGAGGAAGAAGATTGATTGTTAACCGATTTTTACCCCTGTGTTAAATACCTGGGCTCCGTTTCCCAGAAGTAGTTGGAAGTGTATTCAGCATCATCTTCAACACCACTGACAGCAGATGTTAAGGAGCTCTTTACAGCATGTGTACTCTTAAGTGCTGCTCTGGGAAATGTGTGTCGAAATTTAGTTGAAAAGCTTGTTGAAAACTTCGGAGATGGATCGTTAGCTGAAAACGGGGCCCTGCGCTGTTTTTCTTGCTGTGAAGCTGCAGTCCTCTTGCTCACACCTGTTATATCTGACTTGTGCTAATCATTCACATCAGGCTAATTGGCTGACCTGTTCGAGGGAACATACAGCCAGGCTCAGGTGGTTGGTGGTTTGATCCCCAGCTTCATATAAAGCCCCCACCCCAGTGCCCTCTGACTTTTAGCTTCAGCGCCGTGGGTCTGTGAGTGTGTGTGTGTATTGATGAGTGAGACGAGTTATAAAGCACTTTATATGAAAGCCCTATAGCCTTTTCAAGTTTCTCACCAAGACCTTGATCTCTCCTTAACCTTGATCATGGAAACATCACTAGTGAGCAAATATTGCAGATAAGACAAATGAAAAATACTAACAGCAAACCTTTTCCACACAACGCTTAATAAAAAAAAGAAAAGAAATGTTTATCACGCTGATAAGAAATGTGATTTATACGGTATTACATTTCCTTCAAAATCCATCAACCAGAGTTAAATCAAATAATTTGAACCTAATTCAGAGGAGGCAGGGTTGAAAAATGTACCTCCGGGAATGTAAAGTGAAGAGAAAAATGACAGAAAAATTGGAGAACAGTCAGGGTCACTTGATGCAATTTTAGAAAATAATGAGTGAGCATTTGCACTGGAGATGGTATTTTAATCTTCTGTTTTTCACCCACAGCTGAAAAAGTCTTTTAATGTCTGTGACAAGATGGTTTTGGATTTGTGTTCAGAACCAAATTATGTTCCAAAAAAACAAATATATTGTAATGTAGGCTTTCTACTCTAAATGCACATAAAAATCATTAGCAAAAGAAAGAAGGAAAAAAAAGATTCAATACCTTATAATGTAGTATTTTTTCTGTCCATTTTCAGAATCAGAATTGCGTTATTGATCCCAGGGGGAAATTGTTATAGTTGCTCTGATGCCAGCATAGAGAATTTTAGCAAGAAGTACAAGTATGTAAAAATCAAAGTACAGTTATAGTAACCAATTAGTACAATATGCAAAGATTTAAATATTATAAAAAAAATAAAGTATGTATAGTATGCTGAGCATGTGCTTGTGTAAAAAAAAAAGAAGAAATACAGCAATAGACAATTAACACCAACATGTAAATATTTAAATTATAATATGGATAAAGTGCAAGTGTGCAAAGTGTAATGTATAAAAAGTGTGTACAATATAAAACTGCTACAATACAATATATAAAACTAGTTTGTAAGTTCAAAATATAAAAATATAAGTGTGTGTGCAATGCTACAAATAACATCAGAGATATACGAGTAAGAATACAATAAGTCTATATACTATATAATATATGTTAATATGTGTTCTAATGGACAGAGAATCTCACAGCGAGAAACCACCTATAAAAATAACAAATGGTCTTAATTTACTTTTTTCAGCAACAAAAATCATGACTTTATTTATAAATGGTTTCATTTTAGTGAATACAGTATTTCTTTAGAGCATATTGCATAGTTGTATTTTGTTTTTTACTTGTAATCGCTACTTAAGATATCCTCAATTTCTAAAGTATCTCCTGAAAACGCTGCGTTCAGAACTACCTGAGATGAATATTCTGTAAACAAAATCCATCAATTGTATCATTAGAAAGTCCACTCTGATCAGTATTTCCCTTTTTAAATAGAAGTACAGTCAGGATATTTTTTCCAAAACATCTGTCCATTCCAATGGACAGATGTTTTGGAAAAACAAAATCCTCAGTCCTCAGTAAAAGCTATGAATCTCTCGTGATTTTTTCTGAGTAATATAACATCTCGTGTTTCTTTAGACAGAAATTATGTAATTTAATGATATAGACCGATATTGGCTTTGCGCTTCCTTCTTGCTTTTTCAAAAAAGAGGCATGGCTCTATTGCAGGCAGCTTTAGATGATTTGAAGCACTGTGATTACCTTATAGACATCCCACCAAAAACGTGTGCATTTTGGAGGATTCAGATGACAATAATCCTAGATTTAGACATTGAAGAAAAGTTATCTCCATAGGAATAGATGAGGGATCTGAACAGGTGAGGGAGCTGTTTGGGGCATATGTATTCTTAGGTGCTGCTTTGGGAAATGTATGTTGAAATTTTGTAGAAATGCTTGTAGCACAAAATGAGCCTCATGCAAGAAACAATATATAGACAAATGTTCTCCTATTTTTTTATATGCCGTATGATGTATTCTTATTTTAGTAGTATCTATTGATTTCTGGGATTTACCAATGTTTTCTTATTTTTTGACAAGTGGTCCAAAGTACTTGTACAAAGATAAGAGAAAACGATCCTGTGTTACTAGTCCACAAATTTTTGTCCAGCATGAGAAAAAATATGTTTTATGTTTTAGAAACATTTGAAAAATGCATGAATGTCATTTAATAAAATTAAGATAATGTTTTATAGTAATTATAATGACGGGATTATTACATTTCAGGGCTAATAAATACACTATACTTGGTGCACTGATCCCAATGACTGTAATTTCAATTTCTGTGTGTCCCTCTGCTGACCAGAGCTGGAATGTAACAAAGTATATTTACTCATGTACTCTACTTAAGTATAAATCTGAAGAACTTTTATGTTACTTGAGTGTTTTAATCTTATGCGACTTTTGATTTCTACTCCTCTACGCTTAAGAGGGAAATATTGTACTTTTCACTCCACTATTATTATGTAGCTACTTTACAAATTAAGCGCCCAAACCAAAAATATGAAAATATACAAGTGCAACTGAAAAAATTAGTCGATCAACAAGAAAATTAATTGGCAACTATTTAATCATTGTGTTGTCCAGTTTTCATGCAAAAAAAACATTTTATAGTTCCAGCTTCTCATATAAACTGTATGTATGAGGACTTGCTGCTTTTCCTTTTAATCATTTAAATCATTTTGATTTGTTACATTTATTATAACCTTTTTGCATGAGTACTATTACGTTAATACTTCAGTACTTTACTTTAACAGTAGGCCTGTTCTTTTTCTTACAGCCTTTTTTTTAGTGATGTCTCCAGTCGTGGGCATGTGTCTATGCACACGGCACAAAACTTGCCCTTAGGGGGCGTTATCTGTGCTAATAGGTGACATGATCATTGAGCACACCTGGTCAGAGCAAATTTGGATCCTTAAGAGTGTTTGGTGTATCTAGAGTTGACTGCTGTTTTTTTTTCTCTCTTACCAGAAAATTATAAGAAAAAATAAGAGAAATATATGAGAATGTTACTGCAAGAGGCTCATTGTGTTCATGGCACAAAAACTGCTTTGATATTTAGCAAATAATTGGCAAACTGAGTGAGTGTGATGATTTTTTTGGAAATGTTAATGTACATTCTTGCCCAGTAAACATGGACAGATGTGTAGATTTTTTACTGTGTGCTGTTTGCTGTGTGCAGTGAGAATGCCCTGCTATTCAGTCTGGTATTGATTCCTCTGAGATGGAAACGATAATAACATGACATTGCATGACACTATTAAAAACACACTGTTAACAGCATCTGAGGGAATTTATGCCATTCACTCTGAGCTATGCTTACTAATGGCTCAGATGCTAATTCTATTTAGCAGGTCAAGTAGCCTAATGGCGCTGTTTTCTTAAGGCACCTGATAGTGAGTCAGAAAGCTGAGCTCAGACATACACTCATACACACACACACACACACACACACACACACACACACACACACACACACAAACTGATCAGAGGGATATATATTTTCGCCTGAAATACGCCATGGGACTGTACAAAAATCTGTTGCAGCATTTGCCCTGCACACAGGCATATCCCTGTTTAAAGTATCCAGGCTGTTTGGGCTGCGGTGTTGGCTTGAATAAGCTAAATAAAGTCAGTAGTCTTTAGAGGTGTTACTGATGGCTCTTGTAATGAATCTTGGCCCCTGGTTGTTGAGAAAATCAATTGCAAAACTGCTCTTTTATGTTGCATTTGATGTGTAGTGCTCCTGGTGTTAGGTTGCCAGAGCTCTAATGCTTTAATAACGACGTGCAAACGGCTCTTTATGTTAGGCGAGGGGGCAGTCCTTTGTTCTCTGTGTTAACATTTCTACACACTGTCATGTGTACAGTTGTTCAGCATAGCAATTTGCATTGATTGATTGAATTAATGTATATTAGTAAATATCATTGTGCATATTGTTATTCCCATAAAAAATAAGTTAGAAATGATAGAAACTTCATATTCACACAATATGATGAAGGGACCGCTGTTGCTCAGGTAGTAAAGCGGGTCATCCAAGAAGAGAAATAGGCAGTGCAGTAACACAAACTTGTCTTATATTTGATCAGCACTGCCTTGAGAGTTAGATAGGGTCGGGTAAGTCTCTTGATCTGCCGCTATGCTCTTTGTGTGTGTTGGTGGGATGGGTGGTGGGCAATATAAAACTGTGAAAGTACAGCATGCAGTTCAAGCAACAGCCCAAGAGCCACAAAACTATGCCAGATGACGTAAAACACATCACCCGAGGCTAGAGGGATATCTGGGCACTGGTTTTAAGGAGGGAGGTTTACCACTGTTCATGGACACATACTACCCATATTGTTTTTATATAAAGTTGGTTGAAAATCACTGAAGCATCCCTTTAAGGCTAATTTATCCTCCTTTACATATTAAAATAGATACTTAGGGCCCACAATTCAGCCCATTTACTGCCTGCATGGGCCCCATATACAAATGTTGGCTGATACTACTGGTACTGTTGACTGGTCACAATTATTCATTTAGACTCAATGTCAGTAAAATAAACTGAACTTTTGAATACATGTAAACATGTTAGTCTGACTGAAATCATATTTAGTCAAATTTCTTGAAGTCAGTGCAGTTGGGGTCATATGATTCTTTCATGTAAACACCTCAGCCGGACAGCTAAACAAGTGACTTGTTTAGCAGTAATAGCCAGAGATTGTGAACAGGAAGTGGGTGCCATACTGCTTCCTGCATAGTGAAAATGGAGGCTGAAAAAATGGAGATCAAACCTGAAAACTAAGCGGCGCTGATCAAAAATAAACCAAGATTCTGTTACTGAGTTGCCTATTTCTCGCATCACGTTTTCAGATATGGTTTTGCTTAGAGTTTAACTGTAATGTGAGATTGTTTTTTTTAACCTGCCAGCTGCAATTGTTTCCCATTGACCCGCATCACACATCAGCAGGAGCATTGAGTAGCCTGGTACAGCACTTTGCATTGTGGTGGTTGTAGGTTTTCTACCTATGGAGCAAAAGTGTCCTTTTTCTCTGTTTTCTCTGGTTATGTAACGTCAGTGTCAAAAGTATTTGTGTCTCTCTACTGCATAGGCGGCCTAGGTTTATGTAAGGACCCTCTTTATATTGGCGAAATACTTTTAAATAGCGCTTTAAGTGCTCAAAAGACTAGAACGCTGCTATAAAAGTGCAGGTACATTTACTATTTACATGATCCACACACAAAGTGATTAAGCTTATTAGATATTGCTGCCAATTTTTTTCATTATGTACAGAATATGGCTAGCTGTAACTGCATGAGAACCATGTCAGTACTAGAGTGCTTATAGATGATAACATACCTGTGTAAGGCACAGCAGGAAGAGAAATTGTTTCAATGCAGCACACAAATCTTCATGGTGGAATATTCATAAAAATGGCTTATATATGCCTCATAATCATTTTGAGATTGATATGTAATAATATTTCACCACTTATTAGTGTTTTCTGACAAATGACAGTCTTGCATGACCTGAAATACTTTAGGTGGTTTCTATAACATTTAAGAAAACTTCAATTTTGTGAATAGCTTGATGGATTGTTTTGATTAAATGCTTCATATTTACCATTCTGAATGCAAACAAATTATTTTTTGATGTGTATTTTCAAAAGGAGGTTTGTACATTTTTAGGATTCTTAATCCACTAGTGTGGCGTTTCTATCCAGCGATGAGGACGCTTAGCTCCTCTGCTGCACATAAGGGCAGTAAACATCCCTCATGCACTCCCATTATTTTCACTATAGCTGGTTTCTTATCAAATGTCAGCAGTCTCTTAATTAGTCCGCCTGCAGAGAAGTCACAATTGTCTCTGGAAAGCCTATTCTGGGCATCTCTTCCAGGGATGATTTCATATCGCAATTAGAGGTGTTGCCAACAATGATGGTCAGTGGTTTATTATGAAATCATTTGCACCAGGGAATGTAATAATTGCTTGAATGTTACCCCGTAGCATGTCAGCATTAATTAACAATAAACTGTGGGGCTGTGAGAGGAAGAGGATACAGATGAAATCCTGACTGTCTGAGCAAACAAAGCGCAGTGGAACAGAAGCAGAGGACAGTGATGAGGGCACGGTGTCACAGCAGAGCACAGGCGTGACCTCAGATCACAAAGGAGTCCTGAAAATCTTTTCTGCTTTGTTTTTGTGACGAATTACATTAATGCCATCCACACATGAACTACAGCACTGTCCTCATTATTCCACTTTTATCTGTGAGAAACTGGGAGATAATTTGCTCTGCCTTTGAGGCAAACAGAGGCCCCGACCACTAATTTAAAGTTAACTGTCTTTAAGTCTATGATCACCTTTAGAATTTGGCAGAAAACATTAAAAAAAATTCATAAGTTTCACCTGAAGGCAAATAAAGAGAACAGAAATTACTAAAAAATAAAAGTACAATGGAGGTGAGCAGCACTATAGACCCATGCTTTCTAAAATAGTATAGAATATCATTATTAAAAAACATTATTCAGTTTTCAATATATTTTTTCCTTTATATAATAAAGACTAGATGTCTTCCTCTCCTTAATTTGGAATCGGCATTCCCCATGGTCCTTGTCATAGCTAACTTCGCACTTGGTTGGAGAAGGTTGGAGACAACCACTCCTCATTAAGCACAGAGCCATCACCATGGTAGGGCTTCTTTTCACCTGACAGTGATTGTCTTCACTGAAAGGGTGTAACAGGGACTGCTCCAGATCCCACCCTGTTAACACTGGTGCTCTTACCAACCTGAAGGGGTGACTAGTGCAGTTACAAGGCCACGATCCCTCACCGGCTTCCCACATGAAAACAATGACAAATGTATGTTGCCTGAATTTCAACACAAATATGAACCTCAAATCACATTTGTACACAGCAAATGCCCCACTTCAAACATCTGGTAACAACTAGGAATTTAGCATAAATACAACTGAAATGAAAATCCATTGGAAAAATTAAATACCGTAAAAGTTAAATTAAAAGCCCAAATTTTTATTTGCTCCAATAACTAATCTCAACCGGTATGTGTGTATGTGTTTGGGACAAGCATCCGTGTGGGTTATTTCTTTTCACGCAGAACTGTTGCTCAGTCAAGATAGTAAACAATATCAGATTATTATTATTTAAAAAAAACTAGTGTTACTAGTTTGACTATTACTTGCATAAACATTATGCTATCTAAAACCATATCAGTTGAGAATCATTCATTGTAACTAGCTCTGTCAGACTGTGTATCAGAGAGAGAGAGAGTCGCAAGGCTCATTATACGACACCTGAGGATAACAGCACCTGGCATACCAACTCAGCACCTCTTTATCCTCTTAAAACTATAATAATAGCTTTGAATATTTTTTTTGACAAACTGTGGTGGTTGATTGAAGGACCCTTACACACTAAGGGAATATAAATGATTGACGAATATTCACAGTCCGGCATGATGACTGATTCAGAGGTAGGGAGTCAAAACATTTTTTCTTTTTTCCTTTTATTTTGAACTCTGTCCTGCCATCACTGACCTGTATAAATGTACATAAAAGATAAACAAATGTGTCCGCTGTTGTCTTAAGGGGGGAAAGCAGTCATTCTTATAAATTTAGGTTTTCTATAGATTTTTTCATATACATTAAGCTCCTGAATAGACATTTCTGTCGATGTTGATTTGTTTTTCAAACATATTCACACATTCAGTATCTTGTTTTACCCTCTTTTTTTGAAAAGTGCCAGGACAAAACCTTTTAGAAAAGTGCAATATTTTTGCTGTTGTTTTTTCTTTTGTTTGTTTTGTTTTGTTTTTCGTGATATTTTTGTCTACTTTAAATTGGTGGAAAAACAAAAAAAAACTTCAGTGTTGCCTTCAAATAAGACCATGCATGTGCTAAAAATGGAACAAGAATATCTTTAAATTGCTTTTGGGTATGCCTTTGATAGGGGTTTGAGGTGAATTTCAGTGAATTTTACAGGATGCATAAGGTAAAAAAAATAAATAATTTCCTGTAAAAAGAAGCAATGCATCTAACAGGCCTTTATTGATGCAAAGTGCCTGCATGTCCAAAAAGGGGTACCGAGTGCGTCGTACTGTGGTGTGACTGACCACTGACCAAGCATCAGTATTTGATGAGTCTGGATTGCGAATGTGTTGATGGATAATATTTTTTGCTGCGTAGACTCAGCAAAACTCATGAGGTTGTGCAGAACATTTAAAGCGGAATGTAAATAGCACCGTGTGTGCATGTTAGAGCAGGTGGGAAAGCCAGAGAAATATGACTACATAGCAAAAACAAGAAGCTTCAGTGGGGAACAGCAGCGGTCTGTTTACCCTGCCGAGCTTACACTGCAATAAGAGGACACAGGGGGATGGAGAGAAACTGAAACACACTGGCTGAGGAGCTGAGAGTGAGAGTGCACCCTGTGGTCAAGTGCCATGGATTTGTCACTACATTCACCACCGATTTACTCACAGAGTGCATGCATGGCCAGGTGGGGCCGCAGTGGTACCCTCGGAGAGTTAAATAAAACACCAGTTGGGATCCGCAGTGTAGGAGCCTGTCAAAACACAGAGTTTACATATCATATGATGGGTTGCAACACATATTTACAGCTTGTTGTTTTCTGCTGTTTGCATGGGGCGATTTTATCACCTCAGTTTGGTGCCATTTGGCTTTTGAAGTGATGAGCCATCAATCACCATTTGAACATTTACATTTGTTTTTATGCTCTCAGTTAATCCAATTTTGACTAAGAACATTGCATGAGTAATCCAGCTAGGATTTACATTTTAAAAATCTGGAATTCAATTTTTTCTTATTAATGAAAACGTAACAGTTACAATAAAGTCCATTGGATCTGTTTGTTCCACTCTCGAGTGGAACAAAGTGTCAACCTTCCAGGCTGAAAAATGAAGCCAATGTTAAGCGCCAAATAATGCATTTCCTCTAGGATACTTGAGGCTGACTCTAAATAGAATGAATCCCCATAGACTGGTTGATAACTATATATTCAGAGAAAATGTAAGTAGATCAAATGGCTAAAACTTGCAACTGAGACAACTTCAGTTATTTATGATTAGTACTTTTCATTTTGATTGTCTAATTAAATTCAATATTAGACTTAATCGTCTATTAATGTTTCTCCATGTGTTTTGACTTTGTTATTTATCCATTTCATAATCTTAAGCTTAATTAGGAGAAAATCAAAATACAGTTGACTACCCATTCTAAAATAATTAGCATCTTGTCATGGCTGCGATCCTTCTGTCAAACACATCAAAAAATGAAATGTTTTTGACATTTATGAATCCCTTCTGTGACATTGGAAGGTGTTTGAATAACAGTCTCGACTATCCGTTGGATAACTTTTTGTTTCCAAAGTCAGGTGAAACTGAGCCGGTCCCTTCACACATAGACAGATGGTAATTGAGTGAAGCGGCGGTGGTTAATATTTAGGGTGCATGCTAAACGACCACTCGAGCTTTAAAGGGCATATGGCACAAGTCATACAGGAATTAAATTGCGAGCAGGAACAGAAGGCAGACATCTTCTTCACCTTTTAGCTGACAAAAACAGCCTTTGCATAATATATTACGATGCACATTGTTCTGGTGGAAAGGTGACAACTTTGCTGACTCTCAGTTTACCCAGTGGGAGCTGCTCAAGATGGTACAGAGCGTAGTCAATGCCTGCACTTACACATTTCAATTTAGGAATTACAATGGATGTCACAGGGGATGACATTATTTTAAAATGACATGCATTGCTTATGTATAAGGTATAAACACGTCAAGCTGCTGCCTGCTAAATATGACATGGGAAGTCTGATAGAAATACTCTGACGCCAGCTGCTGCTGTGTATGAAAAAGATAGGTCTGTAGAATAATATAATAAAGCGCTCCGAATATGACATAAAAAGAGAGCAAAGAATCAATCTGTGGTTCAGATATAGAGATCAAAAGACAAAACATGCCTCAGGCTGATGTCTTTGAAGAGCAGTCAAAGCAATATCAAATTTGTTGACCATCTTTGTAAAAGTTAATAAAGGGCCATACTCATGGCCATTCTGACTATGAGTCATGATGCCTTTGGCTCTTGAGATATCAGGAATCCCAATTCAGGCAAAATAAAGTGTATCAGTGATATGAGCCTCCCAGCTTTCCAATTAACATTCCACTTTCGAAAAATCACCAAAGACATAAAAAACAAAGAAACAAGTCCCCAAGGTTTGCTACTACTATATAAGGCATATGGATCTACTTCCAAAGCAATCAATTTGCTAAACAAGCCAGCAGAAGTACATCCAACGGGTTCTTATCTCAAGTCATAACATAATGCCGCCTCCACATCTGCATATCACGCTCTATGTATCCTTCTGCGTCTGCATTTTACATTCCAGGATGCCACTACAGTGATGTCAACACAAGTACATGGTGGCATTATGCTGCATGTGATTATGTTTAGGCAACAACAGCACATAACAACCAATGCTGAAATGTCAACAAACGCACATGCTGGCATGGATGGTTAGGATTAGGAGAAGGAGGCACATGGTAAGGTGTAGAAAAAAATTTAAAAAGGATTGCAGTCAGAGGGGAAGTGACCAGACTCCAACCGCCACCCCTCCCGCCTACCCTTTAGAGTTCTCAATCTCATCCCGAGCCTGACGGGTTCCGAAAAAGCCCAAGGGGTCGGGCCAGGTCAGGGCTTGGTTGGGCTCAGGCTCAGTACTTTCGGTTATGATGTCAGATGAGCTTAGTTTGGGCTTGGACTCGTTTGGATCAAGTTTGGGTTAATTCGTCCCATTGCAGACTCTACGCCCTATAGGCGCCCACATGCTCCTTATATTAGATCATAGCATGATCATCAGCATTTCAACTTGACGCCATCCTGCTGCGTTTCATGTGGATGCGAAAGGTGGCTTTTGGCGTCGCAGTATTATGCCAAAAGCACTGTCAAAGCAGCAGTATTTTACAAGTTTGGAATGAAAAAGGGCTGGTACATCTGCAGTAGTAAAACATGTTTTATTTATAATTTCATTTATAACATGATTTTATTATGCCCCTGCACTGGCAACAGACATGACTGGAGGCACTATGTTTTAATAACCACGTCTGTCCTATTCTTATGAATGTAATATCTCTAGAACGCTCTGAGGGAACCCCTTTAAATTTGGCACCAGCATCCACATGGACTCTAGGATGAACTGGCGGTCAAAGGTTAAAGGTCGAGCTCATTGTAACCTTGTGGCTGTCTCTGTCAGTCAGTGGATGCAATATCTTGGTATCACCTTCCAGAAAATTGGCACAAACATTCTGTTGGACTGATCAGAATCTGGTGGTCAAAAGTCAAGTTCAGTGTTACCTCACAGAACATGTATCTGGCCAGAACTGGAAAATTTCATACAAATCTCTAATATGTTATAGAATTAAATAATAGTGTTGCTATTATGTATCCAATAGTACAGACAAGTCTGGACAGACAAGTTGTAAAATGTAATTTGACTGTTTTTTAGAGGCATACAACGACGGGATAGTAATTCTAGATTTAATAGAGGTGAACATGTATTTTAACATGTCCTTAGTAAGGATGCAGGATGTTGGATTTTTTGCTGATATCCAATATATTACAACTTGTTTGGCTGAAAACTGATAGCAATATTGATAATTCCACTTTTCCTCACCTAACTTTAGTGATCATTAACTTTATTATTTAGGATAAAATAATGAAGTTTTCCATTTCATATCCAAAGGGTCAAAGTTCAGTTTTACTGTAACATAATAATATTCTGCCAAAACACTTTTCTTGTCGTTATTTAACAGCATAGCGCAGGAACAGAGGAGGAGATATTTGGACGGATACTGAGTTGGTGAAACTAATCTTGGATGTTCACCTTGAAACTGTGCTGACTGATATATAGATAATCTGTGCTGTTTGGACTAAGTTTGGAAATAAGTTGTTCTTCCAGAGTTCCGTTTGCCAAATCTCTGAGAGGCAACAAGTGCAAAGTATTTATGATATTTGGTCAGAATGAGTTGACCCTTTGCTAAGTCCTGTCAAGACGCCAATAGTGTGGTGTCAACTCTGAGGCAGGGTCCAACAACTTCTTTGCGCTCCATCATGAAATCTTTGCCGATTGTCTTCATATTCAGGCTGGTTTTGTGGATTTCTTGCTAGTCATGGTTAAAGGTTGTGCCTAAGTTTTGTGTTATAGTGACAAATGTTAGCTGGAGAGGTTGGAAAGAGATAACATTATACATTATGTTATTCAGTTAGTACATCTAACATCATCTACATCTTTGCAAGCTAATTAAGGTAAGCTGGATGGATACACATGCTACTTTTGCTGTGTGCGTATTAAGACCTACCTTGCTTTACAGGAACAATGTTGCTTCTGCAGTCACTAGTTGCCCCTTAAGTTCATTTTAGGAGAGTAAAGTCACTAGTTAGGTTTAGGAGAAGAAACAGCAATAACGTCCCTAAAAAAAGCCCTTGAAGACTTTCAAAATAACTGGGATATGTACGAATTTGAGTGCATTACTTTTTGTAGGAAAACGTACAAACAGTTGGTGAGAACAGTCTTTGGTTCAATTCTTTCTTTAGAGCCTCGTTATACATTCATGTAGTCATTATAGCAATTTTTTGCAATAAGTGCTTGCAGACTCATTAATAGACAGTACATTGTTGTCTGAAAATCTAGGGATTTACTATTGAAGTTGCTTTGCAACAATCCACTTTATATTTGTTGTCAGTAAATATGCATTTTTAGCATTTCATAAAAAGTCTTGCGTACATATTCATATATTAATGTATGTCTCTCTTCACCCTCTAAACAGCCATTGGAATGTAGTAAATACTTACATAATTTTCTTTTACCCTGACATCTCAGAAATCCTTAACATGTTGTCTAACCATTGGAGCCGTAGTTAATATCATATTTACAAGAAGTTTGTAATATTAGTGTGTCCAGGGACTACATTTACATGTAGCATTTTTTGGTCAAGTAGAACATGATATGACCTTAAGATCAAACACCTTACTGAAGACTTGCCAAATGTGATTTAGATCAAATGATTTCACTGCTTTTGGTTTGTATCAATAATGCAGACATTTTATTGAAGTCACAAGAGAGGATCTAACAGTGCTGTACTTTATTTGATGCCCTACTTCTGTTGAACTCACGCTACAGTTGTGTGCTATCAGACTGCAGGACTCTGCTTTCTTTGAAAGTCAAAAGAAAGTCAGAGTTTACCTTTTGTATGCTCTTATTACTCATACTGCAAAAGTTTCCGTCAGGGTATGAAATATATTTCATGTGTATGTGAAACACTGTAATGCATAAACATATGCTTTCTCTTGACTGTGAAAGTCCCCAAGGAGCCTCTTCACAATTAACGGATTATGAATTCATTTAAGGTGTGTGTAAAACCATTCTCCTTTGTGTATTATGAGGCACTGTGCATGATTTTTGCCTGCATCAGATAATTTCTTGATTCTCAATCAAGGACACGTTTATCATTGAAAGTATCTGTTGAGCAGCAAAGATAGGAACACACAGGTTACACAGGTTATTGCTACATTTTCTCCTATAAGACAATTACATACCAGACAAATGTGCTTTGTTCTGCAATCAATTGTTGGAGTTGGCATTTTGGGTTTGGATTAGAAAATTCCATCCCTTTGTCCTGCAGAATTCAACCTAAACATAAGCAAACAGCACCTGACAGTAACATGCAGGCCTTTTTGGACTATGGAAGCAGCACTGGCAAAGTCTCATTGGTGAATGGATTTCCTGATAACATCAGGTCAATGTCTTTTTGTCATTGGTCAGTGTCCCTTGTAGTGGCTTATGCAAATAAGGATTCAGAATCTCTGCACAGTGACTTCTGGTACCACATGAAATCCATAAAAGCTTCATTTTTTTAAAATCAACAGCATGAAGTCTTTTACCCTTTTTCCACAAACATGGAACCCCATCTGTCCTGGTTCCCACTCCTAATTTTGAACAGTTCAGGGCATTACGTCCAAAAATGAAAAAAAGTTCAGAACCAAACCAAAAGTTTACAACTAGTCATGGCCCATTCTCATGCCAAAGTTGGCATATTCTGTGGCTTTCAGTGTAAGATAGCAACATCAAAAGCCACCTTTCACAGCGGTATGATGCGCTGCTGGGCAAGTTTGTTTGTTTTGCTTTCAGAATGATTTAATTTTTTGCAGCTGGAAGGTCCGTATAGAGTGGTGAAATAATGAGTCCTAAAACCCTTTAAGCCAGTTAGCCTTTTAGCTCTTCCGGTTCCTCATCTTAAAGTCTGGGTTTTTTGAATGAGTTTACGGTATAATACCTTAAAGAAGGTCTGTGGTTAACACAGGCTAAAGATATTGAGACGTTTTGTTCATAAAATACATCCGCGTAAACCTAATTTTTGGACTTTTAAGGTTTTACTTGTCTTAAAAAAGGAGGTTTCTAACAAGTGGCTAAATGGGACTACAGTGTTTGTTGGGGATGTTAAACGTCATCACACTGGACACAGAAACTCATTAATAATAATGATTATAATAATACATTTTATTTATAAAGCACTTTTCACAAACTCAAAATGTACAATAGATAGAGCATTTCAAAGGACAACAACAAAAAACATAACACAAGCATATCAAAAACACACATCACAATCACACTTTAAAAGCTTGTTTAAAAAGATGACTCGAGCAGTGATTTGAACATGGATGGGTCAGTGCAGTCTCAAATATTTTTGGGGAGTGAGTTCCGGAGGGAGGGGGCCGCGATGAAGAAGGCTCTGTAGCGCCAGGTTCGGGGCTTGGTTCTGAATGGTGGAGTGAAGAGGTCGGCATCAGAGGCACGAAGGCTGCGGGGAGGAGTGTGGCGATGGAGGAGGTCAGTGAGGCAGGAGGGGGCTTGGTGGTTGAGGTTCTGGATGTATTGTAGTTTATTGAGGACTTTGGATGATGCACCATATAGGATGGTATTGCAGTAGTCGAGTCTGGCTGTAATGAAAGCGTGAATCAGCGTTTTGACAGCAGAGTAGGAGACAAATGGGGGAGCCGGGCGATGTTTTTAAGGAGGAAGGTGGCGGTTTTTGTGAGCTGAGTGATATGTTGATTAAAAGAGAGTTGATTGTCAAAGATGATAGCCAGATTGCGGATATGGGGGAATGGTGAGAGGGTGCAATTGTAGATGTTGAGGGTGAAGATTTGGGCAGAGTTGGTGAGGGATTTGGGGCCGAAAAGGATATTTCAGTGAGGCAGTTGGTGAGTGTGGAGCGGGTTACTGTGGTGACAGAGTTGGTGGAGATGTAGCGCGGGATGTCATTGGCATAGCAGTAGAAATGAAGACCGTGACAACGGATGATGTTGCCAAGGGAGAGCAGGTAGATGATGAAAAGGAGGGGACTAAGCATCGAACCTTGTGGGACGCCTTGAGGCAGAGGAGCAATGGAGGAGGAGTAGTTGTTGTTATGGATGAATTGTTTTCTGTTGGTGAGGTAGATTTTGAGCCAGGAGAGAGCAGTGCCGGTAATGTTTAGGGAACGTTCCAGACAGGAGAGGAGAACAGTGTGGCTGATGGTGTCGAAGGCTGCAGTGAGGTCGAGGAGGATGAGAATGTTGAGATGGCTGGAGTCTGTGGAGAGGAGGTGGTTGGTGACTTTAAGGAGTGCTGTTTCTGTGCTGTGCTGTGAACGGAAGCCAGACTGAAATGCTTCATAGAGGGAGTTATGGGTGAGATGGGACTTGATTTGGGAGGCAACAGCTTTTTCGAGGATTTTTAACAGAAAGGGGAGATTGGAGATGGGCAGGAAGTTTGACATTGTCTAGGTTTTATGAGGATGGGGGTGACAGCTGCCAGTTTAAGGGAAGTCCTTTGCAAAGCTGAGGACTTGGAGTGAGAACATGTTGGTAATAAATGCAATCCTCATTTTTGCTTCAATTGTTTACTTCCGTTTTGCATTGTTAAACTCCCTCTGTTGATAAGATATCCTTGATTACAATGGTTTCATGCGAAAATTATGGAAACACTGGCTGACTCGCTAGATAGCACCAAGTTTCCAAGACTCCTGAACAGAACTGGTTCAAGAACCAGAGCTAATTTGGTGGAAAAGAAGTATTAGTGACAGAGAAATACTGTATGTACATGGTAACTATACTAGGGCAAGCTTCCACAATCTCAAAATGTATCACAAAACATCAGCAAAGTTACAAAGCAATTTTGCACATGGAGCAGGATGTTACATTGGACTCCAATTTTGTTTAACAAGGAAATAAGGCAAACTTTTGTCAGTTTTTTTGTTATGAGGTTCAAAAGAAAAAGTGTGTCTGTTTTTTTTCCCCAATACATACAACTATTTTTCACATTTGCATAACACCCCACCTGCCTTTTGTTGCCTCGCTGTTGATGTGATATGAGTGAACATTAAGCGGTGACAGTTTGACAGCTGTTATATTTTCATTTCTCCTGTCCAGAGTGTGAGGTTTGCTCAACATCAGTTTTGAAGACACGTACGGAGCTTTTCTAACTATTATTCATTGCACTTCATGTTGAGACATTTAACTGCAAAAAATTCTGTGGTTTTGTTTCCTAATGACAGGCTCCTGGGTGTAATAAGAGCAGACTGGCACAAATTAGAGCGTGGCACCAGGGAGAAACATTCGCTTTGACAACACATCTTTTCTAAAAATATGTGTTTGTACATTTAATAAGTACACAGTGATGGTCTTCATCTTTCTCACAGTGCTAAAAACATGCCATTTGATTCTATAAAATTGTACTTAGCTCAAGAACTATCTGTGTTATGCACAATTAAAATAATTTGCAGTGTAATTTCCTAAATTAAGCAACTCTTTACAGTGACAGTACACCCATTGGCACAAAAATACTCAACTAGACAGGAGCAGTTTATCCGACCTGTTCAACCCTTTGTCCTTGATATTATATTTGTGTGTTACTAATTGAATCCATAGATATGTGGTGGTGATAATGAGAACAAAAGAAAATGTTGGCATGTATGTTTCTGCAAACCACAAATATACTACATTTGTATGTTTTATACATATCATATTAACGTTTCCGAAGTGACATGGTATAGTATGAGCTGAATTTGCCATCAGGAGGTTGAGGGGATGGTGAATGGTGAGACGCCTGCGGAGTTACAGACCAATGTGAAACTAACAAACAATAAAACCAGTTGTGATTAAGTGAGCTATTGCTATGTTTTCAGCCACCTTTTAGGCACAAAAAGCTGTTCATTTTCACAGAGACATTGCTGCTGTTCCGGCAGAGATGTTGACTCAAAAAGAGAGCCCAAAGTCGTCAAATAACACTGCTTTGTCAATGATTTCGACGCAACATACAGACCCTAAACGGCAGTAAGATATGGTGCAGGGGGGTGTCAGTTTGTATTACTTTTGATGAAACCTTTTGCAGTGCTATGATTTGCCACCAGTGGGCCAGCCAGCACTTGGCATGGCAATAAGATACCCTGACAGGCGGCATCAGTTGATAACACGGCTGGTAATAATGAAGCACGAGGGTCCCTTTGGGTCTGGCGGGAGGTTGCCTAAACCTAGCCATCACTGCCTTTGTAGTGTCACCCTTACCATGCACTGTTGTTGACATCACAGCACGGGTTGCCACATGCGTTTCTTGCCTAAAGCTAACCATGTACTTTTGTTGACATCGCTGCATTGGTTGTGGCATCCTGGAAAGTTAACAGCAGACTCAGAGGGATACCCAGAGCGTAATATGTAGACACACAAGTCTACTGACAAAGCTGCGATATGTGTTGACTTGGAATGAGAACATGTTGGAAAAGTGGTTATTTTTTTACTAAGACAGTGCTACATTATTCCAGAAGAGATTGTTCCCCCCATGCTGGATATTTCAGCCAATGCATTATTTTTTCATAGCTGCAACCAAGTGATTTTTGTGCCTAAACAAAACCACATTGTGGTGGTTGAAAGGTGAAGTTTTAACATATCCACTACAAAATCAATCTCCATGTCCTGTACAATGACTTTATTTATTTTTTGTATTTTTCTATTTATAAATATATATTTGTATATATTGTTAGGTTTTAAGTTTTAGCATTTTTGCATGTAAAGCAATTTGAGCTGCATTTTATG